>NW_024423343.1:17964779-17967549 GCF_017311325.1 Ursus maritimus | reverse complement strand
CAATGTGGTCCAGAGGCAGGAGGGAGCGAGAAACCTGGACAGGAAAGGGCATAGAAAGGTGGGACCAGCTGACCTGAAGCAAATGGTTCCTGTGGAGAACACAGGGCTCCCTCCTCTCCTCAGCCCCTCCCCCACTCTCCACCTCCAATACACCCCAGAACCAACTGGCCATCCAAAGTCCTGGAAAACCCTCTGGTAAGTGTGTCTCAGCCCCCAGCTCCCAGGCAACCCCTCCTTCCTGGCCAGCCAGCCTGCCCCTCTGACCTCTGCCCAGTCAGCTTCACTCACCCTCTACCAGCAACCGTGTGTGGGCGCTGTCCTGGCCGGCCTGGCAGCTGTAGGTGCCCTGGTCCTCAGGTTGCACGTCATGGATGACCAGGCTGTGGGTGGGGCCATGGCTGCGCAGCTCATACTTGTCTCCCGGGCACAGCTCCACCCCCTCCCGCAACCAGCACACGTGGCCCCCCGAGCGGGACACAGTCACCTCCAGCACCGCCCTGCGGCCGACCAGAACCGTCTTCTCTCGAGGGGGGCGGCGGCACATCTGGAGAGGCAGTGCTGGGGGTGAGGACGAGGGCTTAAGTTAATAGGGACACGCAGGGCCCCCAGGAGGAGAGACGCATCTTCCCTCCCCCTGCAGCCTCCACTCCTAGTCTCAGACCTCTATGGCACCAGTCCCTTCCTCTGTACCCCTAACCCAAAGTCTCCTCCTCCCCAGGAAACGCACTGCCCTCTGTGACCCTCCCCAGAAGAAGAGTCCCTCGAGGAAGGGAAGTGGGGAGGCAGCGTTCCCAGGACCCGCCGCCAGCCTGCCAGTCCCGGGGGTAGATGATGCCCACTCCCAACCATCCCTCCCCAGTTGCTTACCCTCCACCTCCAGCTGAGCCACGGACTGGGCGGGTCCCGCCTGGAAGCGGACCTCACCGGCGTCCTCCGGGCGCAGCTCGCTCAGCACCAGAATATGTTTCTTCCCTGGGGAGGAGAGGGAGGCGCTAAGCGAGGCAGGAGCGGCCACTGGGGAAGGTTCGGGGATGAGGGTGGGCCGGAGTAGGTTCCCGGGTCGGTTTGGACGCGGCAAATGTGCGCTGGGCTGGGCAGAATTGGGATGCTGAAGGGAAAGAAGAGCGGTCCAGGACCGAGGGCTCAGAGCTGGGGACCCGGGAAAGACCGGTAGACTGCTCTTTGGGCTATGGGGCGGGGCCCACTCGAGCCGGAGGCGGGGCTTATCCTAGTAGGGCGGGGTCTGTCTGAGCCAAGGGCGGGGCAGCAA
The DNA here is from genome assembly GCF_017311325.1 of Ursus maritimus. Lineage (NCBI taxonomy): Eukaryota > Metazoa > Chordata > Mammalia > Carnivora > Ursidae > Ursus > Ursus maritimus. Next base: position 17,966,279 of record NW_024423343.1, on the reverse strand, counting down.
GAGACCAGAGTGCGAAGAAAGTCGGTCAGACCTTCCTGTCGGATGCGGACGTGGCCTCCGGGTCTCAGCGGACGGCCTCCGAGCTCCCAGATCCCCGCGGTCTCGGCCTCCGACACGATGCACTCGAACGTGGCGCCGTCACCTTCGCGGGCGCGAACGGACCGGAGTTCGGAGAGTACAGACAAGTTGCGCTCTGGGGCGGAGCGGGAGGCGTGAGGCGGGGCGGGGCGGACTCCGACCACGCCCACACTCCGCCCCTCTCTCTGGAGGCGCAGGAGTCAGTCCCCAGCTAGTCGGGTCCGCAGCCCCGGCGCCCACAGCAGTACCCTGCCCGAGCAGCGCCCGGTACCCACCGCGCACGACCAGGCGGACAGGCCCGGCGCGAGCCGTCCCCACTGCACAGCTGTAGGTCCCGGCGTCCAAGGGGCCGCAGCGCCGCAGCTGGAGGAGGCGACGCGTGCCGAGGGCCTGGAGCCTGAGCCGAGGGCTGGGGGTGAGCGGGCGCCCGTCCTAGGGGCGAGAGTTGCAGGTCAGGGTGAACTCGACTGGGTGGCGGCGGCGCCCTCTGTTGATGTCAAGCGGTTTCCAGGCGCGTTTATGCCTTTCTGGCTCTCAAGTTGGGATCCGGTTGTCCCAAGTCTTCCGGAAGCCAGGAGCCTCATTGGGAAAGCATCCCCCTTGGGGACGTTAGGGCTCTACCCCTTTTGTCTGCCCCTGGGCAATACTTCACCCCACTGAGCCTCAGGCTTCTTAGAAATAACACTGAGATAGCAAAAGGGCTGTTGTAAGGATTAGAGGGTTAAGTGTAAAGTAAAAGTAAATCTGAGCACAGTGCCAGGCACACCCGTTCAGTGAATGTTAGTTGTTTCCATTTGGGGCATTATTATTACTGTCCTTATGATGCCAAGGTGGGCTGGGCTCTGACCTTCTCCCAGGTGACATCAGCCAAGGCCTGGGAAAGCTCGCACTCCAATGTAGCTGTGTCTCCCTCGGTCACCTCTAGGTCCTGCGGCCCCCGCACAATGGTCACTGGGGCCTCTGGGAGTGGGAGAAGGGAGACACACTTGGGTACAGGGGTCAGTGGTGGACACATTTAGGAAAGGTGATCAGTGGAGGCCACTAGTGAGGGGGGGATGTGCTGGGACAAGTGGTCCAAGTGGGATGCTGGTCAGTGGAGGACATGACAGGGCCACAGGGATCAATGGGACAGGAGTGGCCAGCTAGGGGTGTCAGTGGGGGACATGCTGGGGCTAGAGGGGCTTGGGGGGCAACCAAAGCAGAGATGCCACTGGAGTCACCCATAGGCAAGCATGGTCAGTGGGGACCACACTTGGCTGGAATGGACAGGTGACACTGGTCAGGGGGGACATGATGGGTTCAGAGGAGTAATGGGGTAACTCTAGAGCAGGTGTGGTCAGAGGGGAACACGGTGGGCTGGACAAATGGGGGACACTCAAGCAGAGCTGCTAGTGGGGTCACCCTTAGGCAGTTAGTGGATCA
>NW_024423343.1:17889593-17964769 GCF_017311325.1 Ursus maritimus | reverse complement strand
AACCAGCACACGTGGCCCCCCGAGCGGGACACAGTCACCTCCAGCACCGCCCTGCGGCCGACCAGAACCGTCTTCTCTCGAGGGGGGCGGCGGCACATCTGGAGAGGCAGTGCTGGGGGTGAGGACGAGGGCTTAAGTTAATAGGGACACGCAGGGCCCCCAGGAGGAGAGACGCATCTTCCCTCCCCCTGCAGCCTCCACTCCTAGTCTCAGACCTCTATGGCACCAGTCCCTTCCTCTGTACCCCTAACCCAAAGTCTCCTCCTCCCCAGGAAACGCACTGCCCTCTGTGACCCTCCCCAGAAGAAGAGTCCCTCGAGGAAGGGAAGTGGGGAGGCAGCGTTCCCAGGACCCGCCGCCAGCCTGCCAGTCCCGGGGGTAGATGATGCCCACTCCCAACCATCCCTCCCCAGTTGCTTACCCTCCACCTCCAGCTGAGCCACGGACTGGGCGGGTCCCGCCTGGAAGCGGACCTCACCGGCGTCCTCCGGGCGCAGCTCGCTCAGCACCAGAATATGTTTCTTCCCTGGGGAGGAGAGGGAGGCGCTAAGCGAGGCAGGAGCGGCCACTGGGGAAGGTTCGGGGATGAGGGTGGGCCGGAGTAGGTTCCCGGGTCGGTTTGGACGCGGCAAATGTGCGCTGGGCTGGGCAGAATTGGGATGCTGAAGGGAAAGAAGAGCGGTCCAGGACCGAGGGCTCAGAGCTGGGGACCCGGGAAAGACCGGTAGACTGCTCTTTGGGCTATGGGGCGGGGCCCACTCGAGCCGGAGGCGGGGCTTATCCTAGTAGGGCGGGGTCTGTCTGAGCCAAGGGCGGGGCAGCAAGAGACCAGAGTGCGAAGAAAGTCGGTCAGACCTTCCTGTCGGATGCGGACGTGGCCTCCGGGTCTCAGCGGACGGCCTCCGAGCTCCCAGATCCCCGCGGTCTCGGCCTCCGACACGATGCACTCGAACGTGGCGCCGTCACCTTCGCGGGCGCGAACGGACCGGAGTTCGGAGAGTACAGACAAGTTGCGCTCTGGGGCGGAGCGGGAGGCGTGAGGCGGGGCGGGGCGGACTCCGACCACGCCCACACTCCGCCCCTCTCTCTGGAGGCGCAGGAGTCAGTCCCCAGCTAGTCGGGTCCGCAGCCCCGGCGCCCACAGCAGTACCCTGCCCGAGCAGCGCCCGGTACCCACCGCGCACGACCAGGCGGACAGGCCCGGCGCGAGCCGTCCCCACTGCACAGCTGTAGGTCCCGGCGTCCAAGGGGCCGCAGCGCCGCAGCTGGAGGAGGCGACGCGTGCCGAGGGCCTGGAGCCTGAGCCGAGGGCTGGGGGTGAGCGGGCGCCCGTCCTAGGGGCGAGAGTTGCAGGTCAGGGTGAACTCGACTGGGTGGCGGCGGCGCCCTCTGTTGATGTCAAGCGGTTTCCAGGCGCGTTTATGCCTTTCTGGCTCTCAAGTTGGGATCCGGTTGTCCCAAGTCTTCCGGAAGCCAGGAGCCTCATTGGGAAAGCATCCCCCTTGGGGACGTTAGGGCTCTACCCCTTTTGTCTGCCCCTGGGCAATACTTCACCCCACTGAGCCTCAGGCTTCTTAGAAATAACACTGAGATAGCAAAAGGGCTGTTGTAAGGATTAGAGGGTTAAGTGTAAAGTAAAAGTAAATCTGAGCACAGTGCCAGGCACACCCGTTCAGTGAATGTTAGTTGTTTCCATTTGGGGCATTATTATTACTGTCCTTATGATGCCAAGGTGGGCTGGGCTCTGACCTTCTCCCAGGTGACATCAGCCAAGGCCTGGGAAAGCTCGCACTCCAATGTAGCTGTGTCTCCCTCGGTCACCTCTAGGTCCTGCGGCCCCCGCACAATGGTCACTGGGGCCTCTGGGAGTGGGAGAAGGGAGACACACTTGGGTACAGGGGTCAGTGGTGGACACATTTAGGAAAGGTGATCAGTGGAGGCCACTAGTGAGGGGGGGATGTGCTGGGACAAGTGGTCCAAGTGGGATGCTGGTCAGTGGAGGACATGACAGGGCCACAGGGATCAATGGGACAGGAGTGGCCAGCTAGGGGTGTCAGTGGGGGACATGCTGGGGCTAGAGGGGCTTGGGGGGCAACCAAAGCAGAGATGCCACTGGAGTCACCCATAGGCAAGCATGGTCAGTGGGGACCACACTTGGCTGGAATGGACAGGTGACACTGGTCAGGGGGGACATGATGGGTTCAGAGGAGTAATGGGGTAACTCTAGAGCAGGTGTGGTCAGAGGGGAACACGGTGGGCTGGACAAATGGGGGACACTCAAGCAGAGCTGCTAGTGGGGTCACCCTTAGGCAGTTAGTGGATCACTGGGACTCGAGTGGCCAGAAGGGCCCAGTGAGGCAGGCAGTGGGGGTCATGGCAGGCAGGTGTGGTCAGTGGGGCCACAGTCAGGCAGGCAGACAATAGGCACGCTTACGGTGGCGCGGTCAGTGGTTCGCAGGGACTGAAAGGTCAATGGAGTCACGCTGGACGATCGGATGGGTCAGAGGAGTCACACTCATGCCGGGCAGCCTCTGGGGCCACACAGGGCCAAGTGTCAGGGGTGTCACACTCTGACAGGCACGGTCAGTGGGGGCCACACGGGTAAGGGGATCAGTAGAATCACACTCGGGGCAGTCAGTAGGCAGCCAGTGGGCCCAGAATCCGCACCTCTCACAGTGAGTCTGGCTGCACAGCGCAGGGAATCCACAGTGAAGGAGACGCAGCCCGAGTCGGCCGGGCCCAGGCCGCTGAGGACCAGGCGGTGAGTGCGGCTCCCAGCGTGCATGTGGCACTTGGGCCCTGGCTGCAGTCGCACTCCGCCCCGGGCCCACTCCCCAGTCACACCCTCCTGGGACAGCTCCAGCTGGAAGGTGGCACTGCCCCCCTCAATGATGGTCACATCCTCCAGAGGCCGTAGCACCCTTAGCTGCTTCGCTGATTGGGGGAGATGGGGAGAGAGGGAGAATGAGGGCTCCAGCTCTGGGCAGGGGTTTTGAGGGCTCACATACCCCCTTGCCCTGCCTGTACCTCCCCTAACACTCAAACAGAGCCCCTATGGAAAGAAGCCCAGTGCCAGGGAGAAAGGAGCACAGCGGGCCAACTTGGGGGGAGGGGCTTATTGCTGTTAGGGGAGGGCACACATGAAGGGGATGCGCTGTGGTTAGAGGGTTGAGGAATCTGGGTGAGGGGTGCTGTGACACCGGAAAGAGCACAGAAATTGAAGTCAGATGCGCTGGGATTGGACCCCAGATCTGCCACATAGTTTGTGTGCTGTGTGACCTTTGGCAAACTGCTTGACCTCTCTGGGCCTTAGTTTTAGTTTTCCCAATTGTACAAGGTGAATAGCATTGAGACATGGGTTTATTGTGATTAAATGAATGAAATGAGTTAGAAGAGAATACAGATCAGCAACAGCAATCATTTACCAAGCTCTGTGTGGGCATTTTTTGTTATCTCCATGAAGGTTCCCAAAGACCCCTGAAGTAAGGATCAGCCCCATTCTTTAGAGGACTTGGCTCAGAAGGGTTAAGTAATTTGCATGAGGTCTCACAGTTAATAGAAAGCTCCAGCTTGCAGGGTGGAGTTGCTCTTTGCCACATGGGCCCATGTATCCTGGGGCGTGTGACAGAGGGATAACACGGCAGGTCTTTCTGGAGTGTAATATTTATGTTTACAGCAAAGCCAGCTTGGACATGACATGGAATGCAAAATCTACATGGACTTCTAGGGTACATAGAAACACTAGAAAAGGAAAGCTTTGCTTTGGGCAGGCTGCTTCAGGTCACACTTCTGGAGGCTAGGCAGGGCTGACTTGCCTCAGTGGTGAGGGGCACTTTGGTGGGGGTCTGAGGGGCCCTGGGCCAGCCCGGAAAGGCTGTGCCAGGGGGCGGGCGATGCGTTAGGAGAGGACAGGACACTCACGCCTCACGCTGAGCCTGGCCAGGGTGCGATCGTGGTGGCTCTCACAGCCGTAGGTGCCCTGGTCGGCCAGCACGACGCCATGGATGAAGAGGCGGTAGACGTGGCCATCCTGGGCCATGGACACGCGAGAGTCACGGGGTAAGGGCTCCCCACCTCGCACCCAGCGCACGGCCCCTGCTGCACCCACGCGGCCCGTCTCCACTTCAAGGCACACGTCCTGGCCTTCCTCTGCCCGCACATCCTGCAGGCGTCTCAGGAACAGGAGCTCCATTTCTGGGGAGGAAGGGGGAGGGGGTCACGGAGCCTGACACCCTGCTCCCTGGCCGATGACCCGGGGGCAGACGGACAAGTCTGCTAGGGCCAGGGTTGGGCGAACAGGGACAGGAGCCAAGGCCACTTCATCCCCATCAGGACCAGACCTCGAACGTGGAGCCGGGCGCTCGAGGCTGTGCCCCCAGCTCGGGCAGTCACGGTCCCCGCGTCGTCGAGCTGGCAGCCTCGCACTGTCAGCGTGCGGCTCGAACCATTCTGGCCTAGTTCTAGCTGGGGCCCTGGAGTGACAACGGCCCCGTTGCGTAGCCAGGTGACCTCAGCGTCTGGTGGGGAGACTTCACACCGAAACGTGGCATCATCCCCCTCGTGGACGGTGAGTGGTGTCAGCTCTGAGACCAGCTTTGCCAGCGGTGGTTCTGGGGGGTGGGGTCAGGCAGTGAGGTGGGCTGTGTCTTTCCCTCTCCCTCCTTTTCATCCTCTCCTGGGGGTACATCTCCCAGTTACTGGGAAGATCTTTCCTGAGGACCATGAGGTCTTTCCAGCTCCCTGACCCTCCTAGCCACCTCCTCTCAATCTTGGCCTCCCTCCCTACCTCTCTGACTCCTTAACAGATCATTTACCATGGACCCTATTTCTCTTATTTAACTGTCACCACGGCCCTATAAGACAAGCACCGTCCCCCCACTTTAGCGCTGGGGCTCAGGGATGTGAAGCCACTTGCCAGGATCACACACCACTGGTAAGCAGAACCCGGATCGGAACCGGGGTGCATTGACTCCAGAGCCCCAGGTTTTAACCACTGGGCTATGCCTGCTCCTATAGAGAGGGTTCCTGAAAAAAGGAGGCCTGACCCCTCATCCCAGTAATAGTTGTGCATGCATTGGTTGGAGCCAGAGGTAGCAAGGAGGGGGTCGGGGGGTCAGGGGGTCCCGGGACGGTGCACAGGTGTGGTCTTTGGGGTGCCAGGGCCCACAGGGTGTGAGGGGTGCACTGTTACCTTCCACGCTGACGAGGAAGATGCGGCTGTCCTGGGGTGTGTCGCACAGGTACTCCCCAGCGTCCCTGCTCCGTGCCCCCCGCACCCGCAGCACCTGCCTTGCCCCGGCCTGCTCCAGCCGCACCCGCCCCTGGCTCGCCAGTCGCTCCCCGTCCTTGTACCAGCGCACAGGGCCCCCCGGCCCGGAGAGGTGCACCACCAGCTCTAGGTCCCCGCCTGGGGTGCTGCGAACCCTCGTCTGGGCTGCCTCGGGGGCCACCACCCGCATGGGGGGCTCTGTGGGGTCAGAGCGGGGGGGTCACTGGGAGGGAGAGGCCTGCGGGCTACGAGGGGGGCAGTGGGAAGCAAGATACCGAGAGGTGGGTGAGGGATGGAAAAGGCACGCTAGAGAAGCGGTGGGGCGGGGGAGTCTCATACGAGTTTGGGGGTGTGGCTCTGTCAGGCCTTCTGCCCAGGCCATACTTACCAGCCACTTGGACGGTGAAGCTGAGGCTGGGGGCTCCCGGGGCTGTACCGGACTGGCAGGTGTAGAGGCCTGCGTGGGCCAGCTCTGCAGCCCGGATGCAAAGGAGGCGGCGGGGGCCCTCGGCCTGGAGCTCCAGGCCCTTGCCCTCCTGCACCGGGCTCCCATTGTGACTCCAGAAGACCAGGGCGCCAGCCCGGGACACTTCGCAGCTCAGCACCACCGGCTCCCCGGGGGCCACGCAGAGGGGGGCAGGGGCTGCCTCTGGGGCGAGGAACTGGACTGGGGGCTCTGGACAGAGAGAGGAGCATGTGGGCTCAGGCTTACTACCCCGTCCCGCACCCAGGCTGGCAGGAAGCACCCACCAGCCAGGCTGACGTTGAAGGTGACGGCTTCGTCCCGCGTCTCGCACACGTACTCCCCGGCGTCCTCAGGCTGGGCGCAGGGCAGGGTCAGGGTGCGAGCAGGCCCCTCGGCTCCCAGCTGCAACGTGGCGGAGGCTTCCACCTCCAGCCCATCTTTGTACCAGCGCACCTGGGACCCAGCGGGGGCCACCTCGCAGCGCAGCTCCACACGCCCCGGAGTCCCGAACTGCAGGTCCAGAGAGCGGGCTGCCGGGTGCACGATCCTCTCTGGCGGGGCTGCCGGACAGACAGAGGGAGCGGTACTCAGGCTCAGCCAGCCAGCCTCTACCTGACTCGGCCCCTGGCTTCCCAGCCCTCCCTCCCCAGCGCAGCTCTTGCGACTACAAATCCATGGGCACTTGCTCTGTGCCAGGTGCTGTGCTAAGTGCACGCTGCTCTTTGCACAGTTACTCCTGACCCTCCCTAGGAGGGCACCGATGTTGGCTTCACTTTCCGGATGAGGACTTGAGGCCTCTTTAGAGGGAAGTGATTTGTGCAAGTTTCCATGGACAGACAGAGGTAAAGCCAGACCTCGCTGGCCCCAATGCACACCCCTCCCTAAGTCGCCCCCATTCCTTTTTCCTGCTTTGCCCCTGATGTACTTATCATCATCTACTGGTTGTCTGTCCATCCTCACTAGAAATCAAGCTCCACGAATTCTAGCGGAAAATTGGAGGTTTGCTCTGACGGGCTTGCTACTCTGCCAGCATCAGAAGAGTGCTGAGCACATAGTAGTTGCTCAATAAATATTTGATGACTGAATGAATGCTCCTAACTGCTGGGCTCTCTCCACCAGGCCTCTAGTCACTGTCATGGCTTGATCTGGGCAAGCCAGTGCTCTCTGCTGGCTGAGAATGAGGAAGCTGGGGGAGGGGCAGGCTTCCTGGGGGCAGGTTGGGGGGGGGGCCCTAAGATTCAGGAAGTGAGAAGGTTGGGTGTCTGTCTCTTAGACTCCTGCCTCTCTAGCTCCCCAGGGTGCCCAGAGACTGCCCACCTGTGACGGTGACAGTGAAGAAGGCTGAGTCATCTCCGGCGTCACACACGAACTCGCCCCCCTGCTCGGGCTGGGCGGCAGGCAGCACCAGGCGGCGGTGCAGCCCGTCACTCTCCAGCACCAGGGCCTCGCTCTCCTCCACCTCCAGCCCATCCTTGTACCAGCGCACAGGGGCGTCCTCCCGAGACAGCTCACACGTCAGCACCACGCACTCCAAGCTCACGGCGATCAGGGTCACCTCATCCCGGGGGTATATGATGCGTACTGGGGGCTCTGCAGAGTGGGCGATCACAGGCTGTCACAGACTCACCGTCGGCCTTCCTGGCAGCAAAAAGTTCCTGTCGCTCATGATAATAAGAGTGATAAGGATAGTCATCACAAGGAGTCACAGGTCCACGGTCTGCTCTCAGAAGTCCCTAGGGCCAGGGGTGTGACAGACTCCAGAACGCTTCCGATCCCAGAAATGGTGCATTTATTATCGATCACATACCTGCTCCTCCCAGCACCCCCCCGGGGCTCCCCCCACAACCTCACTAACATTTCTGCAGTGTAACCTATAGATATACTCACTCTAAGCAGGATCATTAAAGAGTAGAAATCATTTCACAGCAGTTAAGCTCAGGTTTTACTGAAACGACTTTGAATGCCAAACTTACAAAAAGACTTTTGATTTTAAGAGGTTTTTTTTAGATCAGAATTGTGAATAAGAGATCCTGGATCTGGAATAGCAAATACTCGCTATTCCCTAACATTCCAGAACAACCCTAAGCACTTTATATATCGAACCCTCAGAGCGATCCAAAGAGGTAGGTATCGTTTTATCCCTGTTTTCCAGACGAAGAAACTGAGGCATAGAGAGATTACCCGACCTCTTGAAGGTCACAGCTGGCTACACCGGCTCTAGGGTGGGAGGAAGGACTGCCATCTGTGAAAGGGAGGCTCAGACTCTGCAGGTGGTGGTAGGGATTGTAAGCCAAGGCTGGCAGAACTCAGTAATGATTTTTGCATCTGTGCATAAGAGTTGCCAACACCTGTCGGAGAGCTCCCCAGGGATGCTAAACACTGATTCTGGGAGTTCATTTCCAAGTGCTCCAAACTGGTTGTTCCTCCACAGAGAAGGAGCTATGTCAACACTGCAAGTGACTGGTGCACTGAGCCCGAGCCTGGCCGTGCTCCCATGCACCCTCGACGTCTCCCAGAATCTTCTAGCTTCCAGGATACTTTTAGCGCTCCTTTAACTTTCGGCCCCCTGGTGGCCAGGCTCAGGAACTGCTAGCTTCCCGGTCCCACGGTTCGCCGAGGCGCGCATGGGCAGACGTGCTCACCAAGCACACATTTAAGCCCTCCGCCTCCACCACCCACCTCCCCAACGGCTTGTTCCAAGAGTCTAGAGGATGCAGGCTGGTTCTCTCGGGCCCAGCAAGGCTGGCAAATTGCAGAGGAGTGGATGCCTGAGGTGGGGGGGGGGAGGTGATGGGGGCAATCGGGTGAAGACAGGGTGCAGGGATGCACAGCTGTGGGACCTCAGCTTGGCGTCAGACTTGATTCTCCCTGGCCCAAAGCCCAGGCGGTGCTTGTGTCAACTGCCCTGTGAAGAATCTGGTGTTTTGTGGGGAGACCAAGTGTGGGCTGAAATGTGTGTGGCTGCCATTATGTCTGGCCAGAGCTTGAAGGGCCTCAGTACAGGACAGAACGTGTGCAGAAAGGCCTCTTTGGTTTTGTGGCCTGTGTGAGCCGGGCTGCACTATCTGGAACGCAGAGTGTGTGTGCTGGGGGGTGGGAAGTGCAGGTTAAGTGGCTCACCCTGGACCGAGGCATCACTCCTGGGACAGGGCAGGGGACAGGGCAAGCAGACGGCGCCAGGTGAGGATGGGCACTCCAGTGAAGCCAGCGGGGTTCTTCTGTGCCCCCCAGAGCTGCCTAGGCCCTGCAACACCCCTCCCCCACCAAGCCCCCCTGCCCCAAACACCGTGGGATCGGCACCGTGGGCTGCAGCCCCAAAATTTCCAGCACTGAGCGAACCACCATCACTTCCATAGTCGTCCTATGCTTCTCCAGCTTTGAACACTCTCCCCTCTACCTTCAGTCCACAGCTGACCCCGCTTAGCTAACTCAGCCCCCGCCGCAAGTATCTGGTTTGAAGTCACTTCCTGTCCACGCACAAGGTTAGCAGCCCCCTGGCCTTGAGCTCCCGCTGCACCCTATCACAACACTGGACAATCCACATCTGAGACCCTCTAACGTGTCTGGCTTTCCTGCCGGAGAGACGTAAGCATGTCCGTCTGCTTGCCGCCGGCTGTCCAGACCCAGCCCAGGGCCGGCTCCCATGGGTGGCACGGTGACCTGACTCTCCTGTTCTCCTCTCTTGAGCCCTCTGCTCTCATCCTTCACAGTACTTGTCACGAGGTGTCAACTGTACATTTATTTGTGCATTTATTGGTTTAACACAGGGGTCGCAAACTCAAACGCCCACAGGGGCCAGGTAGGGAAGGTCAGCGGCTGAAGCAGTCTGGGGAGAGGCAAAGAGGAATAGCAGGGAGGCAAGGACCGAGGAATGTGGGCCCCGGATTACGGGGGCAGCTGCTACTCAGCACCTGCTGTTCGTCGCCATGGGGGGAAGCGGGACCAGAGCCGCCGGGTCTTCGGCTTTTTCAAGAGGACGCATAACTCCGGATTGTTATTTGAACTGTCCTGACTTTGGTAAGACTCTGCAGGCCAAACAAAACACATCTGTGGGCTGCATGGGGCCCTACGGACTGCCCATTTGCGACCCCTGGTTAACAGCTGCTTCCCCAGCTAGACTGGCAGCTCTCGGAGAACAGAGACCATGTGTGTCCACAGCCCCTGGCCCAGTGGCCGGCACACAGGAAGTGCTCAGCAAACAGGCCGCCGGAGCACAGCTCTTCCTGGTGCCGGTGCTGGGGGGCGGGGGAGACTGCTCACTCGAACGGGGGGCCCCGGGGTCTTCCAGGCAGGGAGGCTTGGTACATGCACCGCAGCCCTACCTCCCACCTCCCCAGTGTGCTAACTTGGGAGTCCATGGCCAGCTCCCCCAAGGGCTCAGGACTGTCCTCCAGTGACCCTGGGCAGCTGGGGTGAACCCACACCTGTGACAGTGACGGTGAAGGAGGCCGACTCGTCATCGATTTCACACAAGTACTCGCCGGAGTCCTCAAGCTGGACAGCGGGCAGCACCAGGCGGCGGATGGTGTCCTCCTTCTGCAGGAGCAGCGCAGGGCTCTCCACCACTTCCTCGCCATCCTTGGTCCAGCGCACCTCGGCCCAGGGCCGGCACAGCTCACAGGTCAGCACCACGCGCTCCAGGCGCACGGCTGCCACATACACCTTGCCGCTGGGGTACACGATCCACGAGGAGACGTCTGGAGGACGGGGACAGTCATGGCTGGGGCCCACGGACCCTGCTGCCCTCCCTGATCCGTGCCTGTTCCCTCCTCCTGGCAAGTGGGCCATGTGTCGGAGGAGAGAGCTTTCCCTCGGATTAGGTCTCATAGCTGCTCGGACAGCCACGCCCAGCCGGAGACACCACTACGGTCACCAAAGCACATCGCAGGCACGGTGGCTCACTGGGGACCACGGTGGCAGCCTCTGCTACAGAAATGTGCTATGTTCTGAGGGTTGGGACAGGGACGGTATGAAGGGTGGGACCAGGGAGAGGAGGGTTGGGTGCCCAGATGGAGCCAGGGTCTCCCATAGGCTCTTGAGATCTTCTGAGCCCTCTAGTGCACCTGCCCTAGACCCCGCCCTGCTGCCATTTCTAAAGCTCCCCTTTGCAGGGGAACCGAGAGGGCAGAGCTTCCCTGTGAATTGTGTTGCCCTGGCCAGTGTTAATGACAACACATTTTCTGTGGGGGACTGAACCTCAGGGTGCAGACCAAGGAGGGACATGGGATCAGCCGGGGGGAGGGAAGCAGGGCCTGGGGACAGTGGCCCAGGGGTGAGAGCGTGACAGCTGCCCGGGCGCTGTCCCACGGGCCTGCCTGGCCCCCCACCTGTGATGGTGACCGTGAAATAGGCGCGCTCGTCTCCAGCGACGCACTGAAATTCGCCCCCGTCTGGGGGCTGGGCAGTGGGCAGCACCAGGCGGTGGTGGGACCCTTCCTTCTCCAGGACCACAAAGTCACTCTCCTCCACCTCCTGCCCGTCCTTGTACCAGTGCACCGGTGCGTCCTCTCGGTCCACCTCACAGGTCAGCATGACACACTCTGAGGTTATGGCGTGCACAAACACGTGCTCCTGGGGGTCCAGGATATGCACCGGGGGGTCTGGTGGGGAGCAGAGATGGGGTCACACAGATACCCCCCCTCTCCTGCACACACAGGAGACAGCTTCCTCCCTGGGGGACTCTGGGAGCATTGAGGCCATGCTGTGCAGGAGATCTGGAGCAAGGATGTGGGGTACTGAGTGCGTGGCAGGTGAGGCAATGCAGACCGTGTGGCACCTGAGTGCTCCCTGAGTCCCCAGAGGGTCAGAGGTGGCTCGGTGGAGACATGGGGAGGGGGAGGCACAGACAGCCTTTGTCTCCGCTGAGAGGAGGTCACTATCCTGGGCCCCATCGGGGCCATGCTTGCTGCTGCTTTTACAAGGGAGCCCCTGGAGCACGGGCAGGAGGTGGAAACGACTTAGCAGTGCTACCGTGTGACAGCTGCTCTCTACAGGTAGTAAGTTCCCCATCACTGGGGACATGTAGGCAGCAGCTGGACGACCGCCTGGCAATGGGGTTGAAACAGGATTTCCACTCAAAGCGAGAAGATGAGCTGAATCAGTGGTCCCCAAGCTGCCCTCCCAGAGTGGATCCTGAGGCTCTACGCTGGCTGGTCTGGCACCTGGGGTCTGGGGGGCCTGGGCATATGCATTTATAACAAGTTTCCAGGGTGGTTCTGAAGCAGCCAGAACATGGACTGGCTTGAGAAACCCTGGACCACTGCACTTAAAGTTCCCCCTTTGACCCAGGCCACCTAGGGCAGGAGGGTAAGCACCGACCTGGGTGTGAACCCAGCTAGGGCGTTTGCTGGGTGTGTGATAATGGGTAACCTCTCTGAGCCTCAGTCTCTTCCTCTGTGAACTGGAGATCTATTCCTTCTCACCCAGTTGTGAAGACTACATGAAGGGCATATATGAGAAGCATTTAGTATAACGTTTGGCTCATGGTAGGTACCCAATAAATGTTAGCCCCCGTCTCTCCTTCCCTTAATTGAGTTTTGTTTCCCCACCCCCTCCCCAGAGGAGGGTACGCAGAGGGTGAGTATGCTGGAGGGTGCTGGTGCATGGGAGGACTGAGAAGCAAGAACAGAATAATTTGAAAACACATTCCCTGGCCGACTAGACTCTCCCCGGAAGGGACCCCCAAGCAGGCCAACCAAGGGGCGGGGCCTACGTGGCCCCTAGAGTCAGCCTCATCTGCAGGAGCCCAGACCACCACAGTTGCTGACCTCGGACGGTGACACTGAAGAAGGCTGAGACCCCTTCCGTCCTGCACTCAAACTCGCCGCTGTCCCGGACCTCGGCGGCTGGCAGGATCAGGCGGTGTTTGCGCCCGTCCATCTTCACCACCAGCGACTCACTCTCCTCTACCTCCTGCCCATCCTTGTACCAGTGCGCCGGGAAGTCCAACCGGGAGAGCTCACAGGTCAGCACCACCCGCTCTGAGGTCGTGAAGGTCAACGACACCTTGTCCTCGGGGCTCAGGATGTGCACCGGGCTCTCTGTGTGGGGAGAGGCGTGGGCACAGGCAGCACCCTTGTCACGCTCTGCCTGGGATCAGCACCCCTCTCTGGTGCGGGGGGGGGCGGTGCCTACATCAGGCCATACCACGGCTGTCACTGTCAATGCATTTGTTGCAATTTAAGAAAAAGATCATTTAGGGCTTATACACCAACTCTCAAGTGCAGTGATTTTAGTATAGGATTCCTAGGGAGTCTGCTGAAAATGCAGGTTCTCAGGCCCCACACATGCATGCAAGGGCCGGGGAATCTGCCTTATCAACCAGCCCTCCAGGCGACTCTGATGTCAGGGATCTCAGTTTGCATTCTAGAAACGCTACTCTGGTTGCTGGTTCTTACTCTGCCCTCCCCCCAGGATGCCGGCATCTGACCACCTCCGGGCCCTGTGCTTGGGCACCGAGGAATTCCTCGATTGGCCTTACAAACTCCAGCAACGGTGGGACGGCAAATGCCCCATGTCCCCTGCACTTTCAGATGCCTACCGAGAGCTGTCCTTTTCAAGGGGGCCTCATTCCCTTCCTTTCCTGTGTCCACAGGTGGCACAGGGTGATTCTGGAGTCAGACTGCCTGGCTTCATAACTCAGCACTACCACTCATTAGCTTGGTGATTCTGAGTAAGTCACTTAACCTCTCTGTAACTCAGTTGCTCCATCTGTAAAATGGGATAACAAAAGAGCCTATCTTACAGGGCTGGTGAGAGAACTGTGTTAACGAATACAATGTATGTGAAATGATTAGGGCTGTGCCTAGCACATAGGAAGTTGCTTTGATAATGTTATTGATTACAGGAAGCAGTCAGGGACTAGGGACCAGGGTCCGTGTCTTGGAGATAACCAATGTGACAGAATTCCATAAACCACAAAGCACTCCAGAGAGTGCTAGGAGGCTGATGAAGATACTAAGGAGTCCCCTCTACATTGCACGTTGGCTGAAATGGGACTTCTGGATGGCTGAGCCCTCTGTCTGGGCCCACTAAGGACTTCTGTGTCCTGACCCTATCTGTCCACCCTGGTCCCCAGCAGCACTGACCTTGGATGGTGAGGGCGGCCGAGTCCTGCACGCCCGGGCAGCTGAAGCCAACCAGGGCCCCGCTGTGCTGGTGCTTGACGGCTCGTAGGAGGAGCCTGTGCTGTAGGCCTTTCTGCTCAATCCGGTAGCGCAGGGCCCCGGGCTCCACCTGGCCCTCCGGCTCGTGACTCTTGAGTTCTTCCCCATTAAGAAACCAGGTGCCCTGGATGATGGTGGAAAGATCCAGGGAGAAGATGGCATCTTCCCCGTCGTATACCTGGACATCCTCCAGACCGGCCACCAGGCGAGCTGTGGGCACTGAGATGGGGACGGAGTGTGGCCATCAGGACCAGAGGGGTGGCAGTGGGCAAGGAGGCGCAGGTGGAAGGCACAGAACACGACGGGGACCAAAGGCCGGGAAAGGGAGGAGATGATGGGGCCGACAGGACTGACTCACCGAGGTGAGCGGACCCATGGAACACAACATGGGGGCTGCGGCCGTGCTCGCTGACCGTGCAGACGCGGAAGCGGTAGTCGCCCTCGGAGGGCACACAGTCTCCCGGGACCTCCACGGCTCCGGCTTTCTCGATGCTGAAGCACTGGATCCAGTCGTCGGAGCCCACTTCCTGCCGCTCCAGCCGGTAGATGAAGGGGGTCTCAGGAGCTGGCTCGGGGGGCTTCCAGGTCAGCAGGACTGTGTTCTTATGGCCCTTGAACATCTCTGCCAACACGGGGGGTCCCGGGGGGCTGTGCTTGACACCTGGGACAAAAGCAGGGTGTGCGTGCCAGCCCTGCTCCAGCCTCGCCACAGCCCTCCCACCTTGAGCCCGCCTCGCCAGCCCAGCCTCTGGCATCTGGTCGCCCTCCTGCCCTGGCCCTCCTGCCCACGGGCTCTCCTGCCCTCACATTTGACTCTGAGCAGAGTGGTGGTCCGGGAGTTGCCCAGGCTAAAGGTGACCTCGCCAGCATCTTCTCGGGTGACCCCTGGAAGGACCAGGGCGTGCATGTGGCCAGAGCTGCTCTGGCAGGTGGCCGGCAGGTCCTCCCCGTCGCGGCTCCAGCGCCCCTCGACCCCAGCTTCTTGGGTCTCCACCAGCAGCACCGCATTCTCTCCCTCCAGGACGTCCAGCTTCCGGGGCAGCCGCTTCAGGATGGGCCCTGAGAGACGCATGTGCGGCCCTCAGCCTGGGGTCTGGGCATGCGCCCGCCTCTGGCTCGGCACCCTCCCGCTGGCCAGCCCACCTTTGACTGTCACGTTGGCCACGGTGCGCACCCGGCCCCGCATCTCGCACAGGTAGACGCCGTCGTCGTCTGCCTTCAGCCTGTGGATGATGAGGCGCCGGACAGTGCCCTCCTCGATCTGCTCGTACTTGCGGCAGGGCAGCAGCCGCTGGTCCTCGCGGAACCAGGCCGTGGGAATGCGAGAGTTGGGCACTTTACACTCCAGCACGGCGATCCCGTGCTCCCGGCCTTCCACGTCCTGCAGGGGCCTGGTGAAGCGGAGGCGGGGCTCTGTGCAAAGGGGAGAGGCAGGAGAAGGCTCTGGAGTGGGCCAGGCCAGGGGAAGGACTCCTTGCATCACCAACTGCCTAAAACCACATTAGCTCCTGCCATTTTTCTCCCAGGGCCTGCAGGTACTCTGGAATCACAGAAAAACCCCCGGAAGGGAAGTCCGATGGCCTCAATTCTCATCTGCCCCTGACACTCATCAGCCACATCACCTTGGGCAAGGCCATTTCAGTTAGTGATACTGGGCCTAGGTTCCCTGACTTTGCTATTTTTAAAAAATACTTATTTATTGATTTTAGAGAGAGAGAGAATCCTGAAGCAGAACTCCCTGCTGAGCACAGAGCCTGACGCGGGATGTGGGGCTCGATCCCCGGACCCTGAGATCACAACCAGAGCCAACATCTAGAGTCAGCTAGTCAACCGACTGAGCCACCCAGGCGCCCCAGTTTCCTGACTTTAAAGTGGGGAAAGGGATGGAAGGGCTTGGACCACATCAGTGATTTTCAAGCTGTTCCCTGGGGCCCCTCAGGGGCCCTGCACACATTCTGCATGGGTTTGAGTCGAATTTCATTTTTAAAGTACGTTAGCCGTTTTCACATGGATGGAGCCAGAGAATAGAATGCTGAGCGAAATAAGTCAGTCAGAGAAAGACAAATACCATGTGATTTCACTCGTAGGTGTAATTTAAGAAACAAAATAAACGAGCGAAGGCGAAAAAAAGAGGGGGGAGGCAAACCAAGAAACAGACTCTTAACTATAGAGAACAAACGGCTGGAAACCAGAGGGGAGGGGTACAATTATCCCAGTGAAAATAAATAAATAAAATGATTTTTTAAAAGTACGATTAAAATATATATACAAAAATACTTTAGTCCTTTTCAGAACTGTGTTTTACAAAAAGAAAGCATGATGACAGAATGACCGGCGGATTATGAGGCCACTGGAGCAACGTGTTTGTCCTGCAGCTGGGGGAAGCTCTGCCTTCCCACTGGGCTTCCCTTTCCTGATGGTTAGTTAGTGGGGCCCTTTGGGTTTGGGTACATCAGACAGCACGGCAGCGCAGGGACCACACGCTTGACTGCGCACCAGGCAGGGCTCGGGAGATCTGCAACTTTTCTTCCTCTGAGGGAACAGGGTGGGTACTAACTAGTGACAGTATAATCCCTTGAGTTGTGATGAACTCCGATTACCGAAAGCTTTACCATCCAGTGGGAGTTTGCGGTGTTTTATCCCGCCCCCCCCGCCCGGGGTTTCTGTTTATGAGCACTATAAGCATTTATGAGATATTGTTGATGACTCAACTTTGAAATAGAAATTTCCTCTCCTTGCCCTTCTTCTTCTTTCAAACCTGGAGAGCAGTTTCGTAAAAGGGCATGTTTCCTCCCTCAAGTCTACCTTCGGTGTGAATCAGGAGTTTCTCAATGTGTTGCCTGCAGCCCCAGACTTCCCCACAGGACTCACAGAGGAGACCCGGTTATGAATGCAGCCTTGTCTTAAAACGTGTATATTCTATAAAATAGCACCCTTGTTCTCACTGATAGGCTTTATAAGTACATGGTATGAATCTGGACCTAGAAATGTATGCCCGTAAAATGTTCCTTGTATCAGTCTTATACCTTGGGCCCCACATGGGATTTCCATTGAGAGAGGGGGAGTAAAACAAAGGCTGAAATCCACTGAACTAGAAGCGCTCCCTCTTGGCTGGTCCAGCAATCACTCCTGAAAGCCGTTTATCAAAGGGTCATCTTCCACCCTCTCGGCCTCAGAATCACTTAGGGGGTTTGCTGAGAAGTTCCTGGGTACCCTGGAGACCTACTAAATCCGAAACCCTGGGGGGTGGGAGGCGGGCAGGAAAAGGTATGTGATCAGTCCGCCTCCCCCGTCTCTGGGACAGCGCTGGAGGCCCCTCTCCAAGGGCACGGGGAGCCCCGGGGGCGCCGCAGTACCTTTGACGTGCAGCTGCACGGCACTGAGCGTCTGGCCCGCGGAGTTGCGCGCTGCGCACACGTAGAGCCCGCGGTCCTTGGCCTGGCAGTAGAGCACTTTGAGCACGAAGCCGCCGTCGCGGTCGCGGTACATGAGGCGGCGGCGGTCGGAAAGCAGCGGGCGGCCCTCCCAGTGCCATTCGATCTCAGGCTCGGGCTTGCCCATCACGTAGCAGCGGAACTTGGCGTGCTTGCCCTCGTTCACCCAGAAGGTCTTGGGTGCGCACTTGAGCGGCTCCACCACGGGCTTGGGGGCCTCGTCGGGGTCCTCGGGCGGGTCCTCGGGGGGCTGGTGCACCTGCAGCAGCGCGCCGGCCTGCGCGTGGCCGTGCGCGTTGCGGGCGTGGCACACGTAGACGCCCGAGTCGGGCAGCCGCGCCGCCAGGATGCGCAGGACTAGGCTCACGCCCTGGCCGCCCTCGCCGCGGCTGGGCTCGAGCATGAAGTGGCCGCTGTCCCACACTTCGTCCAGAGCCATCCCATCCTTCTCCCAGTAGAGCGCGGGAGCGGGGAGGCCCCCCACCTGGCACGTCAGCACCACCTGCGCCCCCCGCAGCACCCACTGGGACCGGGGCCCCGCCAGGAACACCGGGGCGCCCTCCCCGGCCCCGGGAGGCGGCATCGGGCGCTCGGCGGGCTGGGGCTCGGGCTCGGGGGCCGGCGGCTCCAGCACGGTGACGGCGGCCGCCGCGTAGGCCTCCCCGGCCGCGTTGCGGGCGCGGCACACGTAGACCCCCGCGTCGGTGGGCAGCGCGCCGCTCAGCAGCAGGCCGTGCTCGGCGCCGTCCGCCGGGAAGCTCAGGCGCTCCGAGGCCGCCAGCTGCTGGCCGCCCTTCTCCCACACGACAATGGGCGGCGGCTCCCCCAGGACCACGCACTTGAGCTCGGCCTCGGCGCCACTTACCACCCGCACGGGCCGCGGAAAGCGCAGGAAGCACGGGGGGCTCCCCTGATCCCCGGAGCCCGCCTTCATCGTGGCGGTCGCGGCCGGCCCTCAGCGGCGCGGGGGAAGGGCTGGCGGCGGGCGCGCGGAGGCCGGGGGCGGCGGCGGGAGCCCGCGAGGCGGGGTGCAGCGGGGGCCGGGGCGCGGGGACCCGCGGAACTCTCCCCCGGCCGCCCGCTCCCGGCTCGTCTCCTTACCCTCGGCCCGGAGCTGCGGCTCTGCGGCGGCGGCGATTCCCGGGCCCCGAGCCGAGCGCTCAGGGGGCAGTCCTTCCTGTTTGCCTTTGCTGCGAGGGGCCCCGCAGCCTCCTCTGCCCGCGGCCTGGCTTCCTGCTCGGGAGAGCCTCTCTTCCCAGCCCCCTCCCACAGCCTGGGCCTCTTTCCCCTCCTCCCTCCCACCTCCAGCCGCCAGGTCCCCAACCGCCCGCCAGGCTTGGGCCTGAGTGGCGGTGGCGCCTGCAGCTGCCAATCCCAAAAATATTCTCTGATGACACAGCTGGAGGGACAAGAGCCCAGACTGGCTCCTCCGGGCTAAGTTTAGAGCAGGCGGGACCACCTGCCCCCCACCCCAGCTCCGGTTCTAGCCCCAGCCTCAGCCCTTCCCCCCATGACTGGCCCAGCAGCTGCTTGGTTGAAAGGGGCCCCAGGAGGTCTGAGGGGCTGGCGCTTTCTGTCTCCCCAACGAATAACACTCTTAGGAGCTGGCAGACCCCAGCTCCCAGGCTCCTGTCCCACCTGATGTCACCTCTGTGCTGGGTGCTAGCATGTGGCTCTGTGTGTGTGTGTGTGTGTGTGTGTGTGTGTGAGAGAGAGAGAGAGAGAGAGAGAGAGAGTGTGTGTGTGTGTAGGGGAAGGGGTGGTATGTGTGGGTCAGGTCACTCGGGGTGAAAACCCTCACCAGCCCCCTCCCCCACATGCTTGGCAGGAGTGGGAGATAAGGCTCAGGGCCACAGACATCTGCGTCAGAGATAGGAGGTCTCAATGCCATGGGCAGGGGCCACTCTGGATTGCAGGGCGTGGGAAGGACTGGGGAGAGCAGCATGAGAAGGGTAGAAGAGGACCGGTGGTGGGATGGGGAGGGCAGAGTGGGTGGGGTGGGCAGGGGGCAGACTCTGAGAGAAGGGGCACGGGGCAGGGTGCGGGTTCACCAGTGGCAGGGCTAGGTGAGCTATGCTGCCCCAGCTGCCATTCCTGCTCCTCTTGCTGCTGTCCCCAAAGAGTGGGCATGGCTGCCACGGGCCAGAGCTGGACCGGGCCCTTGTCCTGGCCAAGGTGAGGGCCCTGTTCTTGGATGCTTTGGGGCCCCCGGCACTGGCCGGGGAAGGTGGGGATCCTGGAGTCAGGCGTCTGCCCCGAAGACATGCCCAGGGGGGCTTCCCGCGCAGGGGCTCTGAGCCCAGGGAGGAGGAGGATGTCTCCCAGGCCATCCTTTTCCCGACTACAGGTAATGAGGGTGGGGGACTGGCAGGGTGACTTTGAGAAGCAACGTACACAGCATGGGCTCAGGAGCCAGGCAGGTCTGGGTTTGAATCTCTGTCTCCTCACCTGAAATGGGCCTTAATGTCTACCTCTCGGGATTAAGCGAAACGGTTCAAGGCTCAGAGGAGGCCTTTGGGAGACGTTCATTTGGGAGACCACGAGTCTCTAGAGACAGAGATATGTGGGCTTGGGCCCCTTTCTGCTACCTCTCCTCTTCTAGCTGAGACTTGAGAGGATACCAGAAATGCAGGGGTAAGATTAGTTGGGAAACTTTTCCAGGAAATAAGTCTACTTTCTCTTGAATTCCCTTTTCATCTGCTTATGTGTGTTCCTGTGTTCCACTGACTGAACCCGTAAAGCCCTCTTCCAGGTGAACTTTCTTGTAGCCTGGCACACCTTTCCCTCCGAGAGGAGCCCCTGCCTCCCTGTGCCTCAGTCTCCCTGCAGCACAGTGACTTAGTGTGGCTTTAAGATCAGGCAGAATCTCAGCCTGGCCACTTAGCAGTTAAATGTCACTTCCCCTTTGTAACCCTGTTTCCTTATCTGCAAAATAGATCCATTGTGAGATTTATAATGAGAGAATCCACAGGACAGTATGGTCCCAATCTCCAGTCCTTCACCTGGTCATGATTGTTTAGTACAGTCTGCGTACCTGTCGTGGAAGGATGCCAACTGCCTTTCTTAGAAAGCACTGTCCTCTATTCTGGGTTATATGCTCGCCCCTCCTCCCCCTCTTTTTTTTTTTTTTCTGATATTAACTTACTTTTTTAAGTGGAATTTTTTTTAAAGATTTTATTTATTTATTTGACAGAGAGAGAGAGACAGCCAGCGAGAGAGGGAACACAAGAAGGGGGAGTGGGAGAGGAAGAAGCAGGCTCCCAGCAGAGGAGCCTGATGTGGGGCTTGATCCCAGGACTCTGGGATCACGCCCTGAGCCGAAGGCAGACGCTTAATGACTGAGCCACCCAGGCACCCCTTAAGTGGAATTTTTTAAAAAAGATTTATTTATTTGTTTTAGAGAGAGAGAGCGCACAAGCTGGAGGGGCAGAGGGTGAGGCAGAGAATCTCAAGCAGACTCCACACTGAGTGTGGAGCCCAGTTCGGGCTCGATCCCACAACCCTGAGATCATGACTGAAACCAAGAGTTAGATGCTCAACCGACTGTGCCAGCCAGGTGCCCCTAAAAGTGGAATTGTTTTAAAGAATGTATCATGCGATATTTCCGACAATATAAAAAGGTACATGGGGTGGGGCGCCTGGCTGGCTCAGTCGCAAGAGCGAGTGACGTTTGATCTCGGCGTTGTGAGTTCGAGCCCCGTGTTGGGTGTAGAGATTACTTAAAATAAAATCTTAAAAGAAAAATTTTTAAAAAGCTATATGGGGGAATAAAACAAATGCCTGTGTTTTCACATGCCTGTGTCCCATCACTCAAGATCCCATTTTACGTGACTGGGGAACAAAAATTTAGGTGGAACGATGCCAAGCGTTGGTGAAGGTAGAGGGTGGGCAGGGCCTCTCATACATCGCTCATGGGAATATTAATTGGTAAAACCGTTTCAGAGAGAAGCTGGCAACATCTTGCATTTTTTAAGTCCTTTAAGGATGAAATCACGAATGGAGAGCCTCTCTCTGTCCATTCTCTCAGGAGCGGGGAGAGAGGCCCCGAGTCTGACAGAGCGCTCGGAGTGTGGCTGGCTGATGAATGGCCGTCGCATCCCTGCCGCTGAGGAGAGGTCCCAGGCTCTGCCAGTCAGGACTGCCCTCTCCCTTTCCTCTGTCTCCTGCAGGTGCCAGCTGTGTGGGTGAGCCAGATGCTAGAGAGCTGACCCGGGAGGCCGAGGACGGCCTCTTCACATATGTGTTCCGGCCATCCCAGCACACGCGCAGCCGCCTAGTGACTTCAGCCCACCTGTGGTTCCACACGGGACTGGACAGGCAGAGCAAAGCGGCCTCCAACAGCTCTGGGCCCCTGCTAAGCCTGCTGGCACTGTCATCAGGGGTCCCCATGGCCGTGCCCATGTCGTTGGGCCAGGCACCCCCTCGCTGGGCGGTGCTGCACCTGGCCCCCTCTGCCCTCCCTCTGCTGACCAACCCTGTTCTGGTCCTACAGCTGCGATGCCCTCTCTGTTCCTGCTCAGCCCGGCCTGAGGCCACACCCTTCCTGGTGGCCCACACCCGGGCCAGGCCGCCCAGCACAGGGGAGAGAACCCGACGCTCGACTCCCCCGCTGCCCTGGCCTTGGTCTCCTGCCGCGCTGCGTCTGCTCCAGAGGCCTCCGGAGGAACCCGCTGCCCATGCCGACTGCCACAGAGCGGCCCTCAATATCTCCTTCCAGGAGCTGGGCTGGGACCGGTGGATTGTGCACCCTCCCAGCTTCATCTTCCACTATTGTCACGGGGGCTGTGGGCTGCCTGCCCCGCCAGACCTGCCCCTGCCGGAGCTTGGGGCTCCTCCCACCCCAGTCCAACCCCTTTCTTTGGTGCCAGGGGCCCAGCCCTGCTGTGCGGCCCTCCCTGGGACCATGAGGCCCCTACGAGTTCGCACCACCTCAGATGGCGGTTACTCTTTCAAGTATGAGACCGTGCCCAACCTTCTCACACAACACTGTGCTTGTATCTGAGAGGGTCCTGCTGGGGGCCAAGCCCGCACCCGTCAACAGCTGGAAGGAGGAGCAGAGTTCAGAAAATGGGTGGTTCCCACTTCCCCCTCCTCCCATTTCTCTCTGCCTGAGGGCTCCCTTCCCCACCCCGCCCCGTCCCATGGGTAACATGTGACAATAAACAACACAGTGCATATGACTTGGCATGCATTCTCTGGCTTCTCTGATACGGTGGGAGGCAGGTCTGGGCCCCAGGAGCATGAGATTGTAGGATCTCAGGTCACACAGCCTCACTTGACCTCAAGGTCGTGGGGTTCCAGAGCCGTGATTGGCTATGCCCCGGTGGGAAGCTGCAACACTTGCGGAAGACACAGTGTTCCAAGCTCTTGACGGCCACTGTGGAGACTGCTGGAACCTCGTGCTGCTCCCCTGCTATTCTCTGCCTGAGCTGATGGACCCCTAGCTCAAGGTCAGGTGATTTGTAGACCGGCCAGAGATGATGGTTTTCAGGGGCCCACTGGAGACAGACGCTCGGAGCAGCTTAGATCCTGGGTTTCTCAGGAACTTGGGTGGGAAATAAGGCAAAGACGGATGAGTCGGCAGGGTCCGAAAGTTGACAAGGGCAGAGAGGGGGGAGCATGAAGACCTGAGGATTTTAACTTGCTGAGGCTCCCGGGACGCCCTTGAATCTACCACTGGCTCTTGACACGGACTCCGTGCGGCCTGGCGAACTGGAATTCAGTTCGGCCTTTGGTTTCCTGAATGTGCCCTGTGTTTCGTTACACTGACTTCTTAACTCAGTGCTCAATGTCAGAGGTGTGGAAAAGCAAAGCCTGCCACCGAGGAAACAGGCTCCCGTGTCCATCTGTGTATGCTCTTTGCGCACATGCTCCGCGTCCACAGCCGGGTGCAAAGAGTCCTCTTCTCTTCCCGTTGTGTCCCCTATCAGTCCATTCCTGCCTGCCTTGTCAGGGCCCTGCTTCCCTGGCCTTCCTCCCTGCTTAGTTTACTCTCCTCTGTCTGATCGTCCTTCCGCCCTTGCCCCAGGGTCCTGGCTCTCAGCCAGCAGCTTCCATCCAGTCTCCCTTTAAAAGGGGGGATGTTCAGATCCCCGTGACTGAAAGTTGGAGCACTTTCTGGTATTGACCGCACAACCACAGTGCGCATGTGTGCTACCAGTGACTCATCAAAGACTCCTACCTACGAACCCCGCTTCACAGGGTGGGTAAGTGCCTGCCCCAGGAAGGGGCTGTGGAGGGGAGAGACTCCCATCCCTTCGCCCCTAGGCTAACGTCTTCCCCCTCTCAGAGCTGAGCTGACAGAGCTACTCTTCCTCCAGGCACAGGAGAGCAGCCCAGCTCCACACTCAGGAGCTGGCCCAGGTGTCTGTTGATGCTGAGTTCCCAGCGAGGCAGCTGCTGCTCGGGAGGGGGGACCCTGCCTGTTCACAGTCTCCGGTCTCTCCCAGCACATTCCTCTAGACCCAGCCCTGCAACTAGCCTGGGCTCCTGGTCTCCCTACTCAGGCGGTGGACGGGCGAGAGGGCTGGTGGGGCTCAGGCAGTGGTGGGAAGGGGAGATTCTCCTCAAGTCTCTCTGAGCTTCGTGCTCTCGCTGCCTGGCTTCCCTTGGCCGATCCTCCCTGCCTTGAGTGAGACCTTTCCCTGGGATCTGCAACCCTCCTCCTAGGCCTGGGACCCTGTGTTGTTCAAACTTGCCCTGTCCCAGGGATGTGGATGACATCTGAGGGGTGGGGACTCTACCGAGGGGCACGGGATTCTCCACTAGGCATTGCTAGTAAAAAGTTTTCACGTATGTGAGACAGAGAGAGAGAGACAGGAGTACAATGTAGTCTTTCCCAAAGCCAGAGGTATTCATTTTAAAGGGATATCCTGTATTTGAAAGTTATCCTTTCTCTGTGTGTGTGTGTGTGTGTGTGTGTGTGTATACGTGTGTGTGAGAGAGAGAGCAAAAGCACTTCTTTTATGGTATTTTATGATATATTCTTTTATGATTACTTAACAAAATTAAAACTTGGCAATTTTAGGGGCAGCTGGGTGGCTTAGTCAGTTGGGCGTCTGACTCTTGGTTTTGGCTCAGGTCATGATCTCTGGGACAGGCTCCGTGTTCAGTGAGGAGTCTGCCTGAGATTCTCTTGTTTTCTGTCTCCCTCTGCCCCTCCCTCTGCGCACCCTCTCTCTTAAAAAAATCTAAAAAAAAAAAAAAAAAAGCAAAAAACACTTGGCATTCTAATTTGAACCCTAAGATTTGTCTTTTTAATTTTGCTGCTGAATTCTGTGAAATCCCAAAGTCTGGGAGTCACACTGGTCTGGGCCACCCCTTCCAGCATCTTTAAAGCCTTATTAGATTCTGTTAACTTAGCAAATCAGAATGACACTTCCTCCCCTCCCTAAGAGGCACTGGCAGTGGCTAAGGACATCCTCATTTCTTACCAAGAGACTAATAGCAATAGATTTCAGAGATGCTCTTCGTTCCCAGGGCTAATCATTAGAAACACTGAATACTCTTAATTCAGAGTCAGTTTGGACAGAAAACGCCACTCGAACTGAATTAAACCAAACTAAATTAATTTTTTAAAAAGATTTTGTTTATTTATTTGTCAGTGAGAGAGAGAGAGAGCGAGCACAAGCAGGGAGAGCAGGGCAGGCAGAGGGAGAGGGAGAAGCAGACTCTCCGCTGAGCAGAGAGCCTGCATGGGGCTTGATCCCAGGACCCCTGGGATCATGACCCAAGCTGAAGGCAGACGCTTAACTGACTGAGCCACCCAGGCATCCCCAAACTAAATTAAATTAAATTTAATTTAAAAATCACTGGCTTGTGAGAAGTCTGTGGCCACGGCTGGCTCAGGTTTGTCTTGATCTGGGTGGGGCTGCAAAGAGGCTGCCAAGACCCAGCTCTAGGCTCTCCTTCCCTGGGGCACATGGCAGCTTGAGCGGCTCCAGGTTCCCATCATGTCACACCTGGTCTCAGGAGGGGGTTGGCTTCCGGATGTCCCAGAATGGGTCTTGGTGGGCCTGATTGTCCTGCTTGGGATCATGTGCTCCTCCAGGAAAGGTGGCTGAGGGGACAGAATGAGTTAATGACTTATATCCCGTGTCCTACCTCTGGAGCCCAGAGCCAAAAGCACAAAGGCTAAAGGTGAGAAAAGGTGATTACCCAAAGCAGGATACGGTTACCACAAAAACTCGGAGTCGATGCTGAGACTCAGGTACCATGGATACCTCTTCCTAATTCTCTTTAAAATCAAGACCACTGCTTTTGGCTCAGGGCGTGATCCCGGCGTTATGGGATCGAGCCCCACATCAGACTCCTCCGCTATGAGCCTGCTTCTTCCTCTCCCACTCCCCCTGCTTGTGTTCCCTCTCTCGCTGGCTGTCTCTATCTCTGTCGAATAAATAAATAAAATCTTTAAAAAAAAATAAAATAAAATCAAGACCAATTCTGACACTATTCTGTCACTTCTGGAGCAATTCCCGAGGGACAGTGAGGGCAGCAGCCTCCTTAACCAGTCCCCACGCATCCGTTCCCTACCTGTCCGGTCCACTTGCCACCTGGCTGCCAAAGGATACTTCTTTTGTGATCATATCCCTGACGCGGGTTAAAAAGTTGTCTCCACAAAGTTCAAGCCCCTCTGAGTGTACAGCAGCCCTTTATGACCGACCCTAAACCCATCTGCACAGCCCCATCTCAGACCTGACCCTCCCTTCCTCTCCTCGCCCAGCCACACATGCCAGAACTCTGTTCGAGTTCCGATCCTGCCTCAAATACATCCTTTTCTTCTCCAGCTGCGCTGCCTTCAGCAATCTCTTTTCTTCAGGCGACGCCTCCTTGAAGATCCAATTCTGATGTCATCTCTTCTGTGACTTCCCTTCACTCCCAGAAGGCAGAGCTCTACCCACTCATCCTCATTGCTTCCTCAGAGCTTTGTTTTTTAACGTTGATTTTCAAAAAAAAAAAAAACAAAGCAAAACAAAGTTTCACAAAGAACACACAGATATGTTCTCATGGTAACGGTTCAAATGTGCAAAATAAGGCTGAGGTTCTCCTTGGCTGTCCCCTCCAGAGAGCTAAGTATCCTGCCAGAGGCATTTCTATGAGTTTACATACAGACACATACCTTGTAGAAATAGCTTTTTCCCCCACAAATGGTATCATGCCTTATGCATTGCACTGAAACTCTTTTCCCTTATGTTCTGAGGGCTTTTTTTGATTTTATTTCCAGTCCTACCATTACCTTTTTTTTCCTCTTAGAAATCACACTCCCCGCACCAAATGATCTTCTGTTGTTAATTTAATTATTTATATAACAAACACGTATACAGAACTTACTACGTGCCAGGCATGTTATAAGTAAAAGCTCATGCAATCCTCATAACCATCCTGTGAGGCAGGCACTGAAATCATACCCATTGCACAGATGAGAAAACTGAGGTACAGAGAGATTAAACAATTTCCCCAGAGTCACATCCCTAATAAGTGGTGAAGCCAGGACTGGGACTCCAGAAGTCTGGTTCGAGAGTCTACTGTTCTTCAAATATGCCCTTTCGAAGAGATAAACTGTGTCCATTGATAAGGAAGACATTCTAGCCCCAGGACATTTGTGAAGATAGCAATTTCTTTCTGTCATTTTTTTTTTTTAAGATTTTATTTTTTTATTTGAGAGACAGAGAGTGAGCATGCTCGAACACAGGAGCAGGGGGGAGGGGCACAGGGAGAGGGAGAAGCAGACTCGCTGCTGAGCAGGGAGGTTGATGCAGGGCCTGATCCCACGACCCTGCGATCATGATCCGAGCCCAAGGCAGATGTTTAACTGACTGAGCCACCCAGGCACCCCGTCATTTTTAAAAAATTTATTATTTATTTATTTTAATTAAAAAAAAAATAAGGCCCTTCATGGTTCTTTTTTTTTTTTTTAAGATTTTATTTATTTCTTTGACAGAGAGAGAGAGCACGAGTAGGGGGAACGGCAGGCAGAGGGAGACGGAGACCAGGCTCCCTGCGGGCAGGGAGCCTGATGCGGGGCTCGATTCCAGGACCCTGGGATCATGACCTGAGCCGAAGGCAAACCATCAACTGACTGAGCCACCCAGGTGCACCCCTCATTTTTTTTTAGTCAATCACTTTCAATCTCTGAAATGCCGTGTCCTTTTTTTTTCCCCCAATGAAAACATTCTTTATCGGTAAGCCAGACACGTCACACATTTTGGTCACATACATCATGCAAAACGACTGATCTCACCCATGGTTGTCTTACTCATCATTGTGACATCTTTCTTGAGAGGATTATACATTTTTAAATGTTACAACGATTGCAGGAATTTAATGAACAGAACTCAGGAAAATGACTAAACGGAGCAAACACTCCGCAGCCTGTGTGAAAGTATTGCTGACCTCCAGGCAGGAAACAAGCTGATAAAACTCGTCAGCTACAAACACGTGCCACCACCGCTCATGGAAAAGGGAAGAGCTCTGAGGAGGAGTCACAGGCCCACAGCACGGACCTAGGGGTCACAGTTTATTCCCAGGCCTTAAAACCTAATGAATGCTGGCTGCCTGGCTGGATTTCTACATTGTTTGGGACGTTGGTGGCTCCTTCCTTCATTCCATTTTCTGCTTTTTGCATGGGAATGTCTGGAACCATTATTCTAGGACTGTCCTACCATTATATCTGGGAGCCAAGACCGTGTTCTCTCGGTGCACGGGGGCATAGATGGAGAGCCATTGTGCCCCAGGAATCATACCCAAGTCCTCACCCAAACGTCAGATAATTGAAATAATGAGATTGGGGACTTTCAAGATGGTGAGATTCGGATAAAATTTTGGACTCTGAGTTGATGCTGTAATGGGTGGAGGCTTTTGAGCACCTTTGGATGGGGTGCGTTTATTTGGGATGGATGCAAACTTCGGGGGCAAAGGTAGACCATGGCAGGCAGGATAATGGCCCTCCAAAAATGTTCATGTCCTGACCCCCAAATCTGTGTATAGGTTACCTTATATGATAAAGGGAACTTTACAGATATGATTAAGTCGAGCATTTTGAGATGAAGAGATTATTCTGGATCATCTAGGTAAGCTAAATGTAATCACAAGGGGGGTGCCTGGGGGGCTCAGTCGGTTGAGCGTTGGACTCTTGATTTCCGCTCAGGTTATGATCTCAGGATCCTGAGATCAAGCTCCACATCGGGCTCCTCGCTCAGCGGGGAATCTGCTGGGGATTCTCTCTCTCCCTCTGCCCCTCTCCCCCTCTCCCCCTCTCTAAAATCAATAAATAAATCTTTAAAAATGTGATCACACGGATCGGTGTAAGAGGGAGGCAGGAGAATCAAAAGTGTAAAAGATGGAAGGCCAGAAGCAGAGATTGCCGAGATATGGCCTTGAGCCAAGGGATGCCAGCAGCCTTTGCAAATTGGAAGAGGCAAGGACAGGTTTTCCCCCGGAGCTACCAGAAGGAAGCCGTGATGTGTTAATTAACATGGCAAAGGCCACTGACTTTGCAGGTGTGATTGAGGTTCCTACAGACTTTAAGATGGGGAGATAATAATGCATTATCCAGTGGACCAATGTAATCACGAGTCCATAAGCACAGAGAACCTTCTCTGGCTGTTGCAGAGAAGGGGCGGAAAGGTGCGCAAAGGGGGCTACGAGCCAAGAAATGCAGGCAGGCTCTAGAGGCTGGAAAGGTAAGGAAGTGATTCTCCCCTAGAGCCTCCTGAAAAAAATGCAGCCCTGCTGTCACTTATTTTATTTTATTTTATTTTATTTTATTTTATTTTATTTTATTTTATTTTATTTTTTAAGAGCTTATTTATTTATTTGTCAGACAGAGAGGGAGAGAGAGAGCGTGCACAAGCAGGGGGAGCAGCAGGCAGAGGGAGAAGCAGGCTCCCTGCTGAGCAATGAGCTCCATGCAGGACTCGATCCCATCCGAGAACTCTGGGATCATGACCTGAGCTGAAGGCAGACACCTAACTGACCGAGCCACCCAGGCATCCTTGTCACCTTCATTTTAGCCCAGCAACCCCCATGGTGGGCTTCTAATGTATAGAATCGTAAGATTGAAAATCTGTGCTCTTTTAAGGCACTAAATTTGTAGTAATCTGTTATGGCAGTAATAGGAAAGTAATCAGGAGTAGTGACCAAAGATGAAGTGATATCTGGGAAGACGAAAAAAGCTTTTCTATCATTCCTGATTTCTCTGACCTCATCACAAAATGCTTGGCTTCAGCAGAAATGCAAACACTTAATGCTGGTCATTCCTTAGACCCAGTGTGTCTGACAGAAAATACATTCCTGAGTTTCTACACTAGTTTGTCCTGGAGTAAAATATACTCTGAGTTGAGCAATTAGAACAGTTTTCAGTGTATATAGTGGGTTCCCTAGAAGACTGTGTTGAATGAATAAATGAATGTGATCAGAACAGGCTCTGAGAGAGACTGTAATGACTCCATTGTAAAGTATTCTTGGGGCGCCTGGCTGGCTCCAGTATGTGGAGGGCAAGACTTGTGATTTTAGGTTGTGAGTTCAAGCCCCTGTTGGGTGTAAGGATTATTAAAAACAACAACAACGACAACAACAAACCTTGGGGGTGCCTGGGTGGCTCTGTCGGTTAAGAATCTGACTCTTGATTTCAGCTCAGGTCGTGATCCCAGGGTCCTGGGATGGAGTCCCACCTGGGGCTTCTTCCTCAGCAGGGAGCCTGCTTCTCCTTCTGCCTGCTGCTCCTCCTGCTTGTGCTCTCTCTCTGACAAATAAATACATAAAATCTTTAATAAATAAGTAAAAATAAATAAATAAAAATTTTAAAGAAAGATATTAATTAATATGGCACATCATCTTTCCTACCCACTACTTCATGGATAGGAGCTATTTTATTTTATTTTATTTTATTTTATTTTATTTTATTTATAAAAAGATTTTATTTATTTGAGAGACTGAGAGTGAGAGAGATCACAGAGGGAGAGGGAGAGGGAGAAGCAGACTCGGTGCTGAGCAGAGAGCCCGATGCAGGGCTCGATCCCAGGACCCTGAGATCATGACCTGAGCTGAAGGCATATGCTTAACCCACTGAGCCACCCAGGCGCCCCAGGAGCAATATTATTTTAGTTGCTCAAGCATCATAGTACAGTTGATCCTTGAACAACATGGGTTTGAACTGTGAGTCCATTCATACGTAGAGTTTTCCTGATAAACACAGTACAGTCCTGTAAATGTGTTTTCCTTTCCTTATGATTTTCTTAATACCATTTCCTTTCCTTTCGATTTATTAAAAGAATACAGTATATAATAATATAGCATACAAAATACATGTTCATCAACTTCATGTTATCCTCAAGGCTCTGGTCAACAGTAGGTTATTAGTAGTTAAGGTTTGGGAAAGTCGAAGTGATACATGGATTTTCAACTGTGGGGGGAGGGGTCAGCACCCCTAGTCCCTGCAGTGTTCAGGGGTCAACTCTATTAAGAATATTTGCTCTGGGGCACCTGGATGGCTCAGTCGTTAAGTGTCTGCCTTCGGCTCAGGTCACGATCCCAGCACCCTGGGATCGAGCCCCGCGTCGGGCTCCGTGCTCAGCGGGAAGCCTGCTTCTCCCTCTCCCTCTGCTTGTGTTCCCTCTCTCGCTGTGTCTCTCTCTGTCAAATAAATAAAAATCTTAAAAAAAAAAAACAATATCTGCTTCTTGTGGTAGGCTTTCCATCAGCTCCCTGGAAATGAAGTCACAAGAATAAAGTCTTCTTTAAGTTGCAAATTCAGGGGCGCCTGGGTGTTGCAGTCATTAAGCATCTGCCTTCGGCTCAGGGCATGATCCCAGAGTCCTGGGATTGAGCCCTGCATCAGGCTTCTCTGCTGGGAACCTGCTTCTTCCTCTCCCACTCCCTCTGCTTGTGTTCTCTCTCTCGTTGGCTGTCTCTCTCTCTGTCGAATAAATAAATAAAATCTTAAAAAAAAAAGTTGCAAATTCAGGACAAGACTGTCCAAAAAAGTCCCCAACATCCAGGGACCTGTGTGCACTATCGAATCTTTGTATCAGATGACTGTCATCATTTTAACTGGATTTGAGAATTTTTTTTAAGCAACCTCTATGCCCAGTGTGGGGCTCACACTCATGATCCCGAGATGAAGAGTCACATTGTCTCCTGAGGGAGCCAGCCAGGTACCCCCGGTTTACATTTTTGTGGTTGGCCCTGAATCATCGATAAGCACAACTGCATTAAGTATTGACTTCTCTTCCTCTTCTGGAGAGGAAGGTGTGCTGACTCTTTCAGGTGTAAGGCCTGCTTTTCTCCACTAAAAGCCCTGAACCTTATTCTAGGTTTTAGGTGTGCTTCATCATGAGGATTCTCCATGTCCAAATTCACTTGGCCACCATGAACCGGGCACTGAAGTTCAAGGGGAGTCTGTTTTGAAGTCTTCTGCCAGCAGTAATGTCCCTTTAAAGAATTTCTCATGTAAGTTGCTGGATTTCAGGCATACGCGCAGAATCACCCTTCTCTAAACAGACTCCAGAATTGGAGCATTTGTTGGGTCACTGTATGGTTTCAACTCCCCATCATCTAAACTGAAGCTGTTGCTGAAACTGTTATAAGCAAAATTTGAACGACTTGTAGCTGATTTTCTCCATAGATGTATTCAGACAGCTTATGAAAGGAATGCCCCACTCTGTACCCACTACATGCAAATGACTTTGATTTGTCATCGCTCAAAGCTCTTGTGGCTTCATTCAGAGGGACAGTCCCACGTTCCCTTGCCTCTTTGAAAAGTTCATTCACAACTTTTCCAGTTGAAGGTTGAATTACATGGGATCCTCTGTACTCACGTTTGCTGGCATAGAACCTTACAGGGGAGTGATGTGGTCAGCACCTTATCCAAGGGAACGTATCTCCAATAGAAGGAAAGCCTTTGAGGGGGTGTGCGTGTGCTTTTAAAAACTGTAACTGTAGGCCTGTCACATTTGGAAGATTTGCATTTCATTTCATTTTTAACTAATTCTGCCAAGGCCAAGTTCTTTCTTTCTTTCTCTCTCTTTTTTTTAAAGATTTATTTATTTATTTATTAGACAGAGACAGCCAGCGAGAGAGGGAACACAAGCAGGGGGAGTGGGAGAGGAAGAAGCAGGCTCCTAGTGGAAGAGCCTGATGTGGGGCTCGATCCCGGAACGCCAGGATCACGATCACGCCCTGAGCCGAAGGCAGACGCTTAACAACTGTGCCACCCAGGCGCCCCCAAGGCCAAGTTATTTCTTGATACATCATCACTTTGGTTGTTTTGGGGTTTCTTTGCAAAGTCTTCACATTTTTTTTTTTTTAAGTAGACTCCACGCCCAGCGTGGGTCTTGAACTCACAACACTGAGATCAAGACCTGAGCTGAGATCAAGAGTTGGATGCTTCACCAACTGAGCCACCCAGGTGCCCCAGGTCTTCACATTCTTATTACATTCTGTAAATTCTGGGGCCCGCGGCTGGCTCAGTTGATAGAACATGTGACTCTTGATCTCAGGGTCTTGAGTTCAAGCCCTATTTAGGTGTGGAGCCTACTTAAAAAGGAAAGTTCTGCAAATCCTGTGTGCTTGGGGCCCTCGGCCCTGTAGACCTCCTCTCCTACCCTCCAGGCCTCTCCAGCCATCTCCTCCACTCTTATCCTTTGATTGTTTCTTTTTTTCCTCCTTCCCTATCTCCTGTGTGTGCCTGCATGCCTCTTTTTTCCTACTTTTTAGTTTGAATGAGTTTACTAAAGTCTTTGCTTACCCCTGCAGTTTGCCTCCTCACTTCTTCCTCTCTGATTCATTTTTTTTAATTTTAATTTTTTTTATTATATTATGTTAGTCACCGTACAGTACATCCCTGGTTTCTGATGTAAAGTTTGATGATTCATTATTTGCGTATAACACCCAGTGCACCATGCAATACATGCCCTCCTTACTACCCATTGGATTCATTTTTTCTTAGTGCTGATCTATCCTCCTTTATATTTACTTCAGAGTAAGTCTATAAGTGTTAAACTTCTGGAGTCCCCTCCCAGCTGAAAAAGTCCTTTTATTTTCACTTGAACGATGTTTGGGCTGTGTATGTGATTCTAGATTCAAAGAGATTTTTCCTCTTGGGGTACCTGGTGGCCTCAGTCAGTAGAGCATGGAACTCTTTTGTTTTTTTAAAAATTTATTTATTTATTTTTTAAAATTATGATATGTTAGTGACCATACAGTACATCATTAGATTTTGATGTAGTGTCCATGATTCATTGTTTAGCATGTGACTCTTGATCTTGGGGTCATGAGTTCGAGCCCCACATTGGGCATAGCGCTTCCTTAAAAAAATAAAAAAATAAAGGACTCTTTCCACTAAAAAAAAAGATGTTTTTCTTCTGAACTTTAAACATTCTTTCCTTTTTTTTTTCTTGCTCCTGCATTTCAATGAGAGACTTCCTGTCAATACAGTGGTTATAACTTTGTAGTTCACCTTTTTTTCCCCCTTGTAGGAAGTTGTCAGGATTTCCTCCATGCCTGGCATCTGCAACTGCATCACAATAGAACTGCATGTTGGTTCTATAAAAGGATCCTAACTGGCATTTGGCGGGCCCTTTCCAACTGAAGGTTCATGGTTTTCTTCAACCCTGGGACGTTTTCCTCTCTTATTTATTTGAATTAAACTTCCTCTCACAATTACAGACCAATATCTCTGATGAATACGGATGCAAAAATTCCAGCAAGGTACTAGCCAATAGGATCCAACAGTACACCAAAAGGATTATTCACCACGACCAAGTGGGATTTATTCCTGGGCTGCAAAAGTGGTTCAACATCCATAAATCAATGTGTTACACTACATTAATAAAAGAAAGGACAAGAGGGGCACCTGGGTGGCACAGTGGTTAAGCGTCTGCCTTTGGCTCAGGGCGTGATCCCGGCGTTGTGGGATCGAGCCCCACATCAGGCTCCTCCACTATGAGCCTGCTTCTTCCTCTCCCACTCCCCCTGCTTGTGTTCCCTCTCTCGCTGGCTGTCTCTATCTCTGTCAAATAAATAAAATCTTTAAAAAAAAAAAAAGGACAAGAACCATATGATCCTTTCAATAGATGCAGAAAAAGCATTTGACAAAATACAGCATCCTTTCTTGATTAAAACTCTTCATGGTGTAGGGATAGAAGAAACATAACTCAATATCATAAAAGCCATATACGAAAAGTCCACAGCGAATATCATTCTCAATGGGGAGAAACTGAGAGCTTTTCTCCTAAGGTCAGGAACATGGCAGGGATGTCCACTCTCACCACTGTTGTTCAGCATAGTACTAGAAGTCTTAGCTTCAGCAACCAGACAACAAAAAGAAATAAAAGACATCCAAATCAGCAGAGAAGTCAAACTCTCACTCTTTGCAGACGACATGATACTCTATGTGGAAAACCCAAAAGACTCCACTCCAAAATTGCTAGAACTCATATGGGAATTCAGCAAAGGGGCAGGATATAGAATCAATGCACAGGGGGCTCCTGGGTGGCTCAGTCGTTGGGCATCTGCCTTTGGCTCAGGGCGTGATCCCAGAGTCCTGGGATCGAGCCCCGCATCGGGCTCCCTGCTCCGCTGGGAAGCCTGCTTCTTCCTCTCCCACTCTCCCTGCTTGTGTTCCCTCTCTCACTAGCTGTCTCTCCTCTGTCAAATAAATAAATAAAATCTTAAAAAAAAATCAATGCACAGAAATCAGTTGCATTTCTCTACGCTAATGATGAGATGGAAGAAAGAGCAATTAAGGAATTGATTCTATTTACAATTGCACCAAAAACCATGAGATACTTAGGAATAAACCTAACCAAAGAGGTAAAGGATTTGTGCTCTGAAAACTATAGAACACTTATGAAAGAAATTGAAGACACAAAGAAATGGAAAAACATTCCACGCTCATGGATTGGAAGAACAAATGTTAAAATGTCTATGCTACCCAGAGCAATCTATACATTCAATGCAATCCCAATCAAAATACCTTCAACATTTGTCACAGAGCTGGAACAAATAATCCTAAAATTTGTATGGAACCAGAAAAGACCCCAAATAGCCAAAGGAAGGTTGAAAAAGAAAATCAAAGTTAGTGGCATCACAATTCTGGACTTCAGGCTATGTTACAAAGCTGTAATCATCAAGGTACTGGTACAAAAACAGACACATAAATCAATGGAACATAATAGAGAGCCCAGAA
This sequence comes from Ursus maritimus, assembly GCF_017311325.1. NCBI lineage: Eukaryota > Metazoa > Chordata > Mammalia > Carnivora > Ursidae > Ursus > Ursus maritimus. The sequence goes on along the minus strand of NW_024423343.1, from coordinate 17,929,248 downwards.
ATGGACCCTCAATTCTATGGTCAACTAGTCTTTGACAAAGCAGGAAAGAATAACCAATGGAAAAAAGACAGTCTCTTCGACAAATGGTGCTGGGAAAATTGGACAGTCACATGCACAAGAATGAAACTGGACCATTTTCTTAAACCACATACAAAAATAAACTCAAAATGGCTGAAAGACCTAAATGTGAGACAGGAATCCATCAAAATCCTAGAGAAGAACACAGGCAGCAACCTCTTTGACGTGGGCCATGGCAACTTCTTGCTAGACACGTCTCCAAAGGCAAGGGAAACAAAGGCAAAAACAAACTATTGGGACTTCATCAAGATAAAAAGTTTTTGCCTGGCAAAGGAAACTGTCGACAAAACCAAAAAACAACCTACAGAATGGGAGAAGGTATTTGCAAATATCTTGTCAGATAAAAGGCTAATATCCAAAATCTATAAAGAACTTGTCAAATTCAACACCCAAAGAACAAATAATCCAGTCAAGAAATGGGCAGAGACAAGAACAGACATTTCTGCAAAGAAGACATCCAAATGGCCAACAGACATATGAAAAAGTGCTCGACATCACTCGGCATCAGGGAAATACAGATCAAAACCACAATGAGATACCACCTCACACCAGTCCGAATGGCTAAAATTAACAAGTCAGGAAACAACAAATGTTGGCGAGGATGTGGAGAACGGGGAATCCTCTTACTCTGCTGGTGGGAATGCAAGTTGGTACAGCCATTCTGGAAAACAGCATGGAGGGTCCTCAAAAAGTTAAAAGTAGAGCTACCCTAAGATCCAGCAATTGCTCTACTAGGTATTTACCCCAAAGATACAAATGTAGTGATCTGAAGGGGCACCTGCACCCCAATGCTTATAGCAGCAATGTCCACAATAACCAAACTATGGAAAGAGCCCAGATGTCCATTGACAGATGAATGGATAAAGGAGATGTGGTCTATATATAATGGAATAGTACTCAGCCATCAAGAAGAATGAAATCTTGGCATTTGCAACGACGTGGATGTAACTAGAGGGTATTATGCTAAACGAAATAAGTCAGTCATAGGAAGACAATTATTATATGATTTCACTCATATGTGGAATTTAAGAAACAGGATCATAGGGGAAGGGAGGGAAAAATAAAACAAGCCAAAATCAGAGGGCAAGAGATACCATAAGAGACTCTTAACTATAGGCAACAAACTGAGAGGGGCTCCTGGGTGGTGCATTCGGTTAAGCATCTGCCTTCAGCTCAGGTCATGATCCCAGGGTTCTGCGATTGAGCCCCAAGTTGGGCTCTCTGCTCAGCGGGGAGCCTGCTTCTCCCTCTTCCTCTGCCTGCCACTCCCCTGCTTGTGTTCTCTCTCTCACTGTCAAATAAATAAATAAAATCTTAAAAAAAAAAAAAGAACCAAACTGAGGGTTGCTGGGGGTGGTGGTAACCATGTCATGGGCATTAAGGAGGGCATGTGATGTAAAGAGCACTGGATGTTATATAAAACTGATGAATCACTGAAATCTACCTCTGAAATTAATAATACACTATGCTTTAATTAATTGAATCTAAATAAAATAAATTTAAAAAGTAATAAATAAAACTTCCTCTCCCATTGTATTTTCTACTTCAGAACTCTTCTTTTTTAAAAAAGATTTTATTTATTTATTTGAGAGGGAGAGAGAGTGGGGGGGAGGGACAGAGGGAGAGGGAGAAGCAGAGTCCCCACTGAGCATAGAGCCTAACACGGGGCTCACAGAGCGGGGCTCACAGCGTGGGGCTTGATCCCAGGACGCTGGGATCATGACTTGAGCTGAAGGCAGATGTTTAACCGACTGAGCCACCCAGGCACCCCTCTACTTCAGAACTCTTATTAACTGATATTGAAAGTTTTACATCGATCCTCTGTACATCTTAGATTTTCCTTTCAATAAACACTTCCTGTATTTTGTCTTGTACTGTGTGATACAAAAACATATTGCCCATTTTGGTTGTTCCGTTGAGGGGTTTTTGTTGTTTCATAATCATGTTCAATTTTTCCTATTTGAATATGAAATAGGTACATGAATAATCGTGTTTGCATTTTGTCTTGTACTGTGTGATACAAAAACAGTGCCCATTTTGGTTGTTCAATTGAGGTTTTTTTGTTGTTTTATAATCATGTTCAATTTTTCAGTTGTTTTTTTTTTTCTTAAATGAATGTGTTATCCCTTTGCCTCCAAGAATGTTACAATCATTCTGAAGTCCTATTCTTGCTCTATGAGCTATTTTGCTGGTTAAAAGTTCTTTTCTAAGCTGGATTTGATAGCTTTTTCAAGATGTTGATTTTCATATGTTTGGTAATTGCTCATTAGAAGCTTTTTTTTTTAAGATTTTATTTATTTGTTTGACAGAGAGAGAGACAACACAAGCAGGGGGAGTGGCAGGCAGAGGGAGAGGAAGAAGCAGGCTCCCTGCTGAGCAATGTGGGACCCCATGTGGGACTCAATCCCAGGACCCAGGGATCATGACCTAAGCCGAAGGCCGACTTAACCATCTGATCCACCCAGGCGTCCCAGAGGCTCATCTTTTATCAGCGATTTCCTGTTAGACCATTTGTGCTCTCCATTTCTAGGCTCTTTAGCAAAAGGGGGATGAGACAATGTCATGGTGCACATTGTGATATATTGTCAATAAATGGCAGTGGGCGTATACTGATGGGGGGTATTTTGACCCCTCATCTTCTGCAAATGGTGCTTCCCTTTCCTCCTAGGTGTCACCAGCCATGAGGAACCATGTCCTTCCTTTCACCTAATGATCTCATATTCACTGCTCTCACGGGAGGCAGGTAATCCTGCTGGAGTTTCTTGGCCCCAGAAGACAAGAAGGGGGAGGGTGTGGGGGGTGGTTAACATGCTTGGATGCACCTATTGTGGCACCCTGAGTCATCAGTGCCTTGTTGGTGACTTCTGAGCCCCAAAGCCCCCAGGACCCACCCTCTCTGAGCCTGGAGTGATTTTGTTGTCAACTGCTGCAGCAGTCAGTCGGTCGCTCTGCACATTTGGGGCTGTGGTTTTCTTTTCCGACCGGTTGCTACCTGCCAGCCAGCTTTCAGGGAATTCTCATGGTTTCTGATCCACCAAGGGCTCTCCTTGTTGCCCAGGGTGATTATGCATTTATATTACTTATTTTTAAAGATTTTATTTTTATTTTTTAATTTTTTCCCATTCATGAGATATTTATTAAAATAACACATTTAGGGGAAAAAATCAATACAATGTATACATCATTACTGAAAACTGTATACCATCATACAAAAAAGGATTTTATTTTGGGAAGTCGATTCCTAACTTGTGGCAAGTTTTACTTTCAGAAATAAAACCACAAAACAACACAATCTAATTCAATCTTAGAGACTGGCATGCTGAGCAAGGAATGTTCTTATTCTTTGTAGGAGCTCCTTCTTTATACTGTCAGGTACCAGGGCTCTGCCTTTTGGCGTGATTTCAGCCACCAAGTCATCAACAGTAACGTGTTCTAGTCCTTTTTCTTAAATTACCTCTTTATAGCGCGTCTTCAACTCGTCCTTCCAGCCACATTCAATTAATTTAGCTCTCAGCCACTCTTTGAGGCTTTCTTTTTCTCCAGTTTCTATCAACTTTTGGTTAATCGCTGCTCCCATCTGCACGTCTTTGTTCGTCTTGCTAACCACCATCACCACGGGCGAGGGCAGTCCCTTCCCAGCTACGAAATGACCCTTGCGCTGACGACCGTTACCTACCACACTCTTTGGCTGCCTGGACCTAGACCCTCGGTAGCTCCTTAAAGATTTTATTTTTAAGTAATCTCTACACCCAACGTGGGGCTCGAATCTACAACCTCAGAGATCAAGAGTCATATGCTCTACCGATTGAGCCAGCCAGGCAACCCTATGTTACTTAATTTTATATCTTTTGTGTTTTCATTTCCAACCACTTGGGAAGGGAGGGAAAAGCTACAGCTTGTATTCCGTTTGCAATCTGGGACTGGAACCATCTCCCATAGCACTATCTCTACCATAACACGCATCCATGTTGACAGTAGGCAGAATAATGGCCTCCTCCCTTCCCCCAAGATGTCTGTGTCCTAATCCCTGGAACCTGTTATGCTAGATACCAAGGGAGAATTCAGATGGCAGATGGAATTAAAGTTGCCAGTCAGCTGGCCTTACAATATGGAGATTAGCCTGGATTATCTGGGTGGGCTCAATGTAATCACAAGGGTCCTTAAATGTGGAACAGGGAGGAAGAAGAGTTAGTGTCAGGGGGATTGATGTGATGAAAAACCCAATTGGCCATTGCTGGCGGTGAAGATAGAAGGGGCCAGGAAAGTGGGCAGCCTCTTTAAGCTGGAAAAGACAAGAAATAGATTCTCCTCTGGATCCTCCAGAAGGGAGCACAGCCCCGCCCACACCTTTCCTTTAGCCCACTGAGATCCCTTTTGGACTGCTGACCTTCACAACTGCAAGGTTACATATGCCGGCTGTCTTAAGCAGCTGAACTGGCTGTGATTTGTTACAACAGCCATAGGAAGTGAACGCAATGTTGAAACGTAATTGTTGATGTCTGTCCTTCCCTCTCACTGCCAGCTTCTTGAGAACAAGAGCCACACTGTTGTGTCCTTTATTTACCAGGAATCCAGCAAAGGCTCTGGCACACGGTCAGGGCTCCGTCAATATTTGTGGAACGAATGAGAGAGTGAAAGGCTGCTCTCCCTTTTTGAAGTTCGACACAGGCTCTGAGATTGCAAAGTAGCTGGTGCCTTCCCCTTTCCCAGGCCCTGGAGACCCGAAGCCCTTTGATTTCACTTTTCTTGGCTTTCCTTGTCCCCCACTGCAGGTCTTACGCCCTTGCACTTGCAGCCCCCTCCCCTGCTGTGGACCAGGGCCCTCCCTTCTCCAGCCCTGTGTGCAGGAAGAATTGCGATGGAGGACACACGTGTCACATATGTAGCCGACTTGGCCCACGGGCCTTCTGGGGGTTTATGCCTGAGACGAACGTTTTCTTCCTCTCCAGGATCCTGCCTGCTTTCCTCTCTTCTCCCAGCTGCCTCCATTCCCCATTCCCTAGCTGGCTTCTGTGCTTTCCCAAGCAGTTTGAATGAGGGATGTAGCTTTTTGGTTCTTTTAACCACAAGGTTCCCATTTTTCTTACAGCTCTTCTGAAACCGCTTCCCATGGGATCCCAGCGGTTTCCAGGAGAGACAATGAAAAGAATTAAAGGCACTCTCAAGCGACCTTGGGTTTACTATAAAGCCACTCAGGGACTCCCTCCGTTCATTTTCTGCAGAACTGTGAAATCCCCCAGGCTGGGCTTTCCGAGCTATTGCTGGGTCACTGCGATATTGTCATTTTGTTGCTCCCTTTTCAGGCAGCCATTTTCAGGCCCTGGCTTCTTTAATCCCGAGCTTCGCTTTGCTTCTGCTTCTCTGGCTTTCCCTTCATGGGCCTTGTGTTCAGTCTTGCCTGGAACCAGGCTCTGATGGGCTCGCTTGGTCACGGTCTAACGCGGCGTTCTCATGCCAGACCTCCTGTAATGCTGCTGATTTGTTCCATATGTTTGACTCTGGTAACCGGGCCAATTCCTGGGCAGTCTTTTGTGGCTAGGTCTGGTAGCAGTGCCAAGAGAATCAATGTGTGGTAACTTATGTAGCAAGAACTGCCTCTGACCACTGGGTCCTGGGGCTGTCTGTGCCAGGCACATGGACACCCCTTGAGCGAAAACTCCTTTACCACAACTCTGTTTTTGCAGGTGATATTCACACCTCTTCATTCTCTTCCATTTGCCCCCCTTTCCCACTCCATGAAGATACCTAGTTAATGAAACAAGTAGATCATCCGATTTCACCCTCCTTACCCACAACTCAATCTCAAGTGTGAACTTTTCGTTCTGGAGAAATCCTTAGGTCTCCATCATCTGATTTGCTGCAGGAGGCTGGAGCACCACAACAGTGAGGTCCAGATCTAGGACAATGGCTCATGTCCTAACAATGAACTGTTACTTCTGTTCCCCTGTGGGCAACAGTCTTGGGGCCTGCCTGCTCCAAAGGTATCAGAAACAAGAGGGACCAGGACTCTGAGGTCTGTATTCTCTGGTAGCTGACTTTGTCAATTTTTTTTTTTAAGATTTTATTCATTTATTTTAGAGAGAGAGGGAGAGGGAGGGAAAGAGTGCCAATGTGGGGCGGGACGGGGGGGGCAGGGAGAAGATAGAGAATCTCAAGCAGACTGTGTGCCAAGCTTGGAGCCCAAGGAGGGGCTGGATCGCACAACCCCCGAGATCATGACCTGAGCCCAAATCAAGAGTCGGACACTCAACTGAGCCACCCAGGCGCCTCTGACTTTGTCATTCTTGTATGAAGACTCTTTCCTCCCTTCTAGAACTCCACCCCGGCTGCCTAAGCTGGTAACCAGCTCACCTTTCCTTACCCCTTTGATCACGAGCATTTTGCAGAGGCTACCCCAGGGAAATTAAAGGTGTGTGTGTGTGGGGGGGGGTGCTACCAGTGGCAGCTGCTTACAATTCACTGCTCTCCTCACACAATTAACATAGCAGTGAAGCCCGAGTTGGATGAGCTGTACCTTTTAAATACCAGATCCAGTGCTGTGCTGGGAGGTTTTAGTCATATGCTTGGAAAGTGCAGCTGAGCATTTCTGATTTTAGGACAGCTCATTGTCCTCAAACTATTGAACAACTCATCATTTACATCATTAAGTCAATTTATCATGTATAGCAAAAAAAAAAAATCCGTGTAATCATGGTTATTTCTGTATTGTGCTCTATCGATCTAACCATTTTTGTCTACCTCTTTGTCAGTATCATGCCTCTGTGGTTACTGCCGCTTTCTCTACAGGACATTTTGCTACTGCTAGTCCAAGGCCCCTATTAGTGCCTCTTATTCTTTTTTTCCCTCAAAATGTTTTGGCTGTGCTCATGAGTCTTCCGGAGGAATTTCAGAATCAACTTAAGTTCCAAAACCTCCCCATCGGGATTTTGATGGAAATGGCATTAAATTGACATCATTATAATATCAAATCTTCTCATCAGAAACATGTTAACTTTTCATTTATTTGGGTCATTTTTAATGTCCTTAAAGTTCTCTGGTTTCCTTCATATATTTCTCAAAAAGTTCCAGGTATATATTTTTTCCCCGTTTCAGCAAATGGGATCTTTTTCTTCCCCCCATTTCAGCCTTTTTTTTTTTTTAAAGGTTTTGTCTTAGTCAAGGTTCTTATGGTAGCAATTTACAGAGATACACTCTAACTTAGGCAAAAAAAACCCCAAAAAAACAAAAAACAGTTGGGTGGGAATTCTTTGGAAGGTGGCCAAGGCCTCCTCTGCAGCCTGAGGGCAGAAGGGGGAGTGGGCCTCACAAGAGGGCCTGGAAACAAGAACTATTTAGTCTCTCTCTGTGTGCTGCTTCTCTGAGTAGATGTTTTCCTCTCTCTTTCTCTGTAGTTTATAGCTTTCTTTGCTGCTCTCTTTGTCCCGCTTTCACATTTCTGGGAAGCAAAGCGACGCAGAGCAAATCTGGCTACAGGGTCTATCCATATGAATGGAGCAATTCTCAGAATATATATGGCGCAGTTCTCAGAATCAGCGGGTTGGGGAGACACTCCTGAAACAGATTTCGAAGCTCCAGCTCCGTAATGTCAGGAATTTCAAAACAATCTGTCTCTTCTTGCCTAGGAGGGTTAGAGTTGGCAGAAAGGGTATGGGAGAACCCTCCCTTCCTAGTTCCAGGTGACTGATAAACAGAGACTGACAATCATCACTGCTCTGGGATTAATAATGCAACAAAAATATACTGAACCCCTACTGCTTTGCTGTTCATGATGTGCTTCCAATTACTTCATTTTGGCTCAGATCACATAGTAACCCATAAACGCTAAATTGTGTGGTTTAGGGACATAAATTGCCATTTAAAATATTTTGGCTGTAGAGAATAAGATCCTTAAAATTTTGGAACTTGAGATAAAGATAACATATTTCCACCCTCAAGTGGCATATGATTCATTTGGATTTCCCTCTGCAGAAAAGGCACCTATTAAAAAAAAAAAACAACACCTCTCCTTGAAAACCAAATTCTGTTAAAAGACGTTTTTCTTTACTTAATCTAGTTCAGTAGTTGACGTCCTTTTTTGACAGGGAGCCAGGTGAAACAGCTACCACAAGAAACTTGGAACCAGGAAACTTTGGCAGTCTTGATGAAATTGGTTACTAATTGAACGACCTTCGCAGGTAACCTAGCCTCGGTGAACCTGCTTTCTCATTTTCAAACCCGGCATAACAATTTTTAGGTTCAGGGGTTATTAAAAAGAAACACAGTAAAAGCAAAAGACTGGATACACGTGAGGCATTACCAATTGCAATGTGAGTCTGACACTAGCGAAGGAAAAAAGAGCAATGAGTTTGGAGAAGCATCAAGGAAAGAGTGTCCAAAGTAACTCCAGAGGTGACATCTTGGCAAGCCCCAGCTCTTTCAGCAGATACCAAAAAACTTCATATGGCGAACACGCTTTCCTCTAATTCGAAAACGAATGTTCGCTTTGGCCAAGTCCTTTCCTCACTTAAGAGAAAATTCCATTTACCCAAACTGTGCTTCCCCACCCCGTCTGCAAATAACGAGTCAGGTTTTCCTCACAGGCCTGGAGGGGCCCTGGCGAGCCGCGCGGGAGACCCATGCTGAGCGGGGCGCACAAGCAGGGCGGGGGTGGGGGCCAGGATGGAGAGACCCAGCTTTGGGCTGGGGTCCGAGCCCCCGGCAGGTCCGACCACCAAGGGACCACCCCCTCCGCACCAAGCCGTCCCCACCCCCGTCCGACACGTAAGCACGACTTAGGCCGTGGCTTCCGGCAGCGCAGGCGTGCTTTCCGGTTGTCCCTCCTGCCCGCCTTCCTTCCGGGGCGGGACTTCCTTGCCATTATTGATAGGCGTCGGACTGTAGAGCTGGTGGGAGGAGCGCACAGGAGGTCAGTCTCGGTGGCCAGGCCTTACGCTCCTCGGAAGGGTATCCGGGAGGACGCTTTTCCTGGCCCTCTTTCTTACTTCTTTCTCCCCGCGAGTCCTCGGTTTGCGCGAACGTCGTGGGCTTTTGGTACCACCACCCACCTGAGGCTCTTCCGCTTCCTCTTTTCTCAGGCTCCGCCCCCAGCGTCCCGTGGCCATGACGACCGCCCAGCGGGACTCCCTGGTGTGGAAGCTCGCGGGGCTGCTGCGGGAGTCGGGTGAGTGGATACACGGTTGATCGGGGGCTGGGGCAAGGTGGGGGTGCACCCTGCCTTCCGGAGACACTACCCCCTTGGGAATGATAGAATTACAGCTGTTTAAAGTTACGAGGGTTCAGGCGTCAATTCACTTTTTTTTTTTTTTTTTTTTTTTTATACTCCGCCGAAGTTTATTCTCTCTGGTCCCGTTGCTTACAGGGTCCTTTGTTTTTGACATTTCAAACCTTAGCCATCCTTCGAGACCAGTGCCACTTACTCCATGCGTTCTCTGATACTCTCAGAGGAAAGTGATCTTTACTTGGCTGTAAGCCTCTGGAGAGCGGGGACTGGCATAATCATTGCTCTGTGGCAAGGCACTTAGTATAGTTAAAAGCACGAGATTTGGAGTCAGATTCACTTGGGTTGGAATCCCAACTCTTTCAAACGTGGCGAAGTTGTTTAAGTTTTCTGAGCTTCAGCTTTCCACAGCAGGAAAATGGCATAACGATTGTACTTAACTCAAAAGGTTGTTGTGGGGATTAATTTTAACCCACGTAAAGCATTTAGGACATAATATGTAAGAGCTCAAAACTGGTAGCTGTTGGGGCGCCTGGGTAGCGCAGTCGTTGGGTGTCTGCCTTTGGCTCAGGGCGTGATCCCGGCGATCTGGGATCGAGCCCCACATCAGGCTCCTCCGCTGGGAGCCTGCTTCTTCCTCTTCCACTCCCCCTGCTTGTGTTCCCTCTCTCACTGGCTGTCTCTGTCAAATAAATGAATAAAATCTTAAAAAAAAAAACTGGTAGCTATTGTTACTACAATTTCTTCTGTCCGTGCCTGGGCACGGTGGAGCCACAGTGGTTGTTCAACGTGTGGTTGATGTTAGTTGTGGTAGAAGAAGCCTTGATTTGAGATCAGACAAAAGTAGCAACTTCCTTCCATCTATATAAGCTCAATCAGTGTTCTTCTCCAAGCCCCAGTTTCCATCTCCTTAAGGGGTGGTCAGTAATGCTTCTCTTTAGGAGATTCCAGTGAAGTTTAAATGAGGTAGCAAAGTTGTCTGCCACATACCACCCGGTTAATATTAGCTGCCTGCCGGCACTCTGTACTCGGTACTCCCATTGGTGGTGTTTGTGGAGTCTTTAGAGCAGTTTTACTTTCTGGCTTATTTTATTAACCATGTACATGTTTTATCTCTTCTCCATAGGAAGCTCTTTGAGGGTGGGAAGAGTCTTTGAACCCTGTCTGCATCTATCCTTAGTGTCTAGCACATGGAACATCTGTCATGCAAGGTTGCAGGATTTATCAGTTTGTTCAGCACAAATCTGACCTGGTACTCCAAGGGTTAGGGATGATGGTGTGTGGGACTATAAGAGCTGGCAAGAGATTTTTATGGTGATGGAATAGTTTTGTATCTTGATTGTGATGTTGGTTACAGGAATCCACACCAGTGACCAAAAAGTGGCATAGAACTATGTCAGTTTCCTGACTTTGATATTGTATCATATTTACATAAAATGTAAACGTTGGGGGAAACTGGGTGAAGGATATAGGGTACCTCTCTGTAATATCTTTGCAACATCTTTTAAAAAAAAACTGGTAAGAAAAATATTTTTCCATGCCTACCTCATAGCTATACTTTTTAGGTGCAGCAATGGGTACCGAGGTGATCAAAAGATGTGCTCAAGGATGACAGTCTCATTAGAGAGAGCAGTTTTTTTTTTTTTATTATGTTCAGTTAGCCACTCTATGGTACATCATCAGTTTTTGATGTAGTGTTCAGTGATTCATTAGTTGCGTATAACACCCACTGCTCATCACAACACATGCCCTCCTTAATACCCATCACCCTGGTACCCCCTCCCCCCACCCTCCTCCCTTCTGAAACCCTCAGTTTGTTTCCCGGGGTCCATAGTCTCTCATAGTTCGTCTCCCTCTCTTATTTCTCCCCCTTCATATTTCCCTCCCTTCCCTATGGTTCTTTGTGCTGTTGCTTATGTTCCACATATGAGTGAGACCATATGATAATTGTCTTTCTCTGCTTGACTTATTTCACTTAGCATAATCCCCTCTAGTTCCATCCATGGTGATGCAAATGGTGGGTATTCATCCTTTCTGATGGCTGAGTAATATTCCATTGTATCAGTGGACCACATCTTTTTAATCCATTCATCTGTTGAAGGGCATCTCGGTTCCTTCCACATAGAGCAGTTTTAACATGGAGATGAGAATAATACCTCAGTATTATACTGAGTGGTTATTCTTTCTATGATAAGCATTTTGGGATGGTTTAGAAGTTTCTGTAAGTGCCCATATTACTGCTGTGATGAGAAAGAGAAGTAAAGATGAAATACGTGGGGCGTTGGGCTGGTTCAGCGGTGGAGCACGCGACTCTTGATCTCGGGCTTGTGGGTTTGAGTCCCACGTTGGGTGAAGAGTTTACTTAAAAAAAAAAGGTGAAACACCCAACCAGCTTTTATGTAAAATGAGTGATTACAGTGTAAAGGGGCAGCAGTGGTACACATTGAGAAGCCTGCTTGGAGGAGGAAGGTCTCGAACTGGGTGGAGTGGGACGGAGTGTACCAGAAAATGGGGAATCTGTGAACCAAGCTGACTGTATGCCCAGCACTGTGAGTAGACTGGACTCTTGAGCAGATGGTGAAAGGAAATTTGGAAAAGTTGGTTGGGTTTAGTGAACGCAAACTCCTATCATCAGACTGAAGAGTTAGGACTTTTTGCGAAGATAGTGGGCAGCTGTTGAAGACTTCTGAGCAGGGAGGAGCGAGTATGAGCCCAGCAGTGGGAGATCTACAATATGGATTGGAGTGGGTGTATCCTGGGGTCACAGAGTCTCAGAACAAAGGGAAAGACCCCTTTGTTATTTGTTCTCCTTCCTGTCTGCCCCTTTCCCTGCAGGTGACGTGGTCCTGTCTGGCTGTAGCACACTGAGCCTCTTGACCGCCACCCTGCAGCAGCTGAACCACGTATTCGAGCTGCACCTGGGGCCATGGGGCCCTGGCCAGACAGGCTTTGTGGCTCTGCCCTCTCACCCCGCCGACTCCCCTGCCATCCTCCAGCTTCAGTTCCTCTTCGATGTGCTACAGAAAACTCTTTCGCTCAAGGTCCTGCGGTGGGAATGGAGTAGGATGTACAAAGAGCCCAAGAGCTGGGGGGGGGGCACAGGTGCAAGAAGTCTGCAGGGCCCAGATCGAGAAGGTGTGAGAGCTGTGGGTGGCTGTGAAGGAGGAGAGGCCAAGGAGAGGGAGATGTGCTGGCCTCAGTGATATGAGGTGTTTTCTTTTAGCTGGTCCACGTCCCTGGTTCTGGCCTCCCCGGACCCATCAAGATTTTTCCCTTCAAGTCCCTTCGGCAGCTGGAGGTATGGAGTGTTGGGGGTTGCTGGCACACGAAACCCAGTTTGTGACAACTTTTTGGGAACGGGGAAAGAGCTGGCCCCCTTTGGTGGGCGGGCCAGGGCTGAGTGTGTCCACTGCTCTGCGGTAACATGGCATTCATCTCTTCCACTTAACGCTTCCCTGAACCATAGCTGGATTTGTCATCTTTTCCCTTCCCATGGAAGGAGGAAGGGAGGTGAAGCCTCAGTCTTTTGTGACATTCTGTCTGTCTCGCTCCCTGCCTCCCTCCCCCTCAGCTCCGAGGTGTCCCTCTCCATTGCCTCCGTGGCCTCGGTGGCATCTACTCCCAGCTGGAGACCTTGACTTGCAGCAGGAGCATCCAGGCGCTAGAGGTAAGGGTGGGGGAGGGTTCTCAGGGACCGAGACGACCAAGCTCTGCGGGTCTCTCTTCTGTGCAGCCTTCCCTGCTTCCCGCTTCCCTTCAGACAGTGTCCTTGCCCCTCTGCTGTACTTCCGTAGCGCCGTGTACCTGTCTGTATGTTTATGGTCACACCTACCATCTTGTATTCGATATTCTCATGTCCCTCTCCCCATTCTCCCCACAACAGATTCCTGGGGGCAGGGCCCTGGGCTTGTTTTCAGTCTGTCTCTGCAGACCAAGCTTAGTATGTAAAGAACGAAGGAATAGCTGGGGGACAATGGCTTGGAGCAGGGAGGAGGGGACAGCGGGGGTAATGGAGCACCCCCGTCTCAGGAGCTCCTCTCAGCCTGCGGTGGTGACCTCTGCTCTGCCCTGCCCTGGCTGGCTCTGCTGTCTGCCAACTTCAGCTACAATGCACTGACTTCCTTAGACAGCTCCCTGGTGAGTGCCTCTGAGGGAAGGGGGGTTGGGAAAAGACCGTCTCTTGTCAGCTCTGCGCTTCTTGAATCTGAGCCACAATCAAGTTCAGGACTGCGAGGGCTTCCTGACGGTGAGTGTAAGCAGGCTGCTTGGACCTGGCACCACTCGGGTCTCTTTCTTGGACCTGGTTTTGCTCCCACCTGACTCCTGTCCCCCACCCTCCCGCAGGTAGGGCTACGTCCTGGAGGCAGTACTCTTTGGGATCTCTGGCTGTAGCATAACAGAAGCCAGTGTTCCCATCTCAATTCCTAATCCTTGTGTGACTTGGGGCAAACTGACCTTTGAGTTCCTCAACTTGTCAAGCAGAAATCCTAGGAGTGCCTGCTTTTGTAGTATTAGAGTGGTCATGGAGGTTGTGTGATGTTAGCTCAGAAAAGGTAGCTTGGGGATGATGGTGAAGAAGCTTCTCCCAAGTCTCATTGTCAGAGATGAAGTTGGACAGTAGTTACTGTGGTGAGAGCAGATTTTAGTCCGTAATATGCTATTATGGTAGTAATGAGCTATCATGGTATGTAATCAGTAGTGAAACCATTTTAATTTGTAATAAACTTCAGCATGAACTAAATTCAAATCCAATTTGTGCAGAGATCAATGGGTGTTTTCAAGGGAGAGTGAGGGACTGGGCGTGAGAAGGCAGGGGCTTGAGCAGATTCTCTCCTTGACCGAACTGTCAATTTCCTCTAAAGTCAAGGAAGTGGAAATTTACAAAAAACAGGAAGCGGGGGTTGGTCCATATGAAATCTGTCAGGGTCTGGGTTTGCTGGCTGGCGCTTGCCAGAATTAGCCTCCTACCTTCCTACAGAGGCTGGGAGACAGGGGCTCTGTCTTCAGCTGTTGGCTGGAACAAACTAAATTCTCTTGGCAGCCTCGGATTTTTCTAGGAGGGAAGGTAAGGGAGCTGGCATTGTCTTCCCAAGGATGTGACTGTGAGCTATCAGGAACTATGCTAGGATTTGTTCAACTCTGTTAATGTTTGGGGGTGTGTGTGTGTGGAGGATGGGATGAACTCAGTTGTGTGGAAAGTATGCAGTCTTTATAGGCCGAGGTTGAGGTCTATTTGAAAAGAAGGCTCAGAGAAGCCTGGCGAGAGTCTGGTCAAGGAGAGAATCTTTGTCACCACCCCCTCTCAGGACTTGTCTGAGCTCTACCATCTGGACATCTCCTATAACCACCTGCGTTTGGTGCCGAGAATGGGACCCTCGGGTGCGGCTCTGGGGACCCTGATCCTGCGAGGCAATGAGCTCCAGAGCCTGCAGGGTGAGTGGGGAGTGTGGGGAGGGAGGTGGGGGGCCGGGGGTAGGAGAGGGTGGGGCGAGCTTGGAGGGGTAGAGAGGCAGTGTGAGACTCAGCCTGGGACCCGCATGCCTCCAGAGCCTCAGGTGGGGCTCCGGGTAGATCTGAGGTGCCCAGGCTGGTCTTTCTGCTCTACCCCCCCCACCCCCATACATACATGCCTTTCCTCCCTGCTCGCCTCCACCCCAGGCCTGGAGCAGCTGAGGAGGCTGCGGCACCTGGACGTGGCATACAACCTGCTGGAAGGCCACCGGGAGCTGGCGCCGCTGTGGCTGCTGGCCGAGCTCCGCAAGGTGCGTCCTGAGTCTCGAGTGCTTCCAGGACCTGGGGGCCGGCTCTGCGCCTCTCCCTCCCTCCCAGGCTGTTTTGGTGAGTGCCCTTCCTCACACAGGGAGGTCCGAGGCCCATCTCAGTCTCCTCTTCCTGCCCTTCAGCTTTACCTGGAGGGCAACCCTCTGTGGTTCCACCCGGCGCACCGAGTGGCCACTGCCCAGTACTTATCGCCCCGTGCCAGGGACGCTGCAGCCGGAGTGAGCGATCTTCTCGATCTTCTCCTGTCTGCTCTGCTTTCTCTGTCCTGCCTGTCCCCCCCCCCCCGCCCCCTCGTCTGCCCCCCACCCCAGCCCTGGGTGACGGGCCACAGCCCCAGCTCCTTGCTTGTTAGGCTGCTCCCCCGCGCTGAGCCTGCCGGTCCCTGCGGGGCTAGGAGGGCTCCCCTGGGCGGGTGGGCAGGCAGGCGTTCCACCACCCACACCGCCCCTCCCCTTTTATCTTTGCTCAGTTCCTTCTTGATGGGAAAGTCTTGTCACTGACTGACTTTCAGGTTAGTATGCTGGGAGCGCCGGGAGTAGGCCATCCCGGATTGGTTTGGGAGGACGTGACAGGGATCCCAGGGTAGGGGTCTTTCTGGGCAGCTACAAAGGAGGGCCCATCCCGCGGCCAGCCAGGCAGGGCAGAAGTGCACCTCTGGCTCCAGCCTCGCTCTCCTTCCTGTTGTCACACGCCAGACCTCCACATCCTCAGGGCTTGGCTCCTCGGCCTCACCTCTGCCCTGGTCAGCGGGGAGTACTGTTGAAACCTCAGGTGGCCCTGACTTGAGTGACAGCATCTCCTCAGGGGGCGTTATGGCCCAGCCCTCACACCGGAAGGTTAAGGTAAACAGTGCCTGGGTTTGGATCCCTATGGACGGGCTGGGAATAGCAAGGCCTCATCCTTGCTTGTGGGGGGGGTTTTCTGGGTAAAGTTGGGAGTGTGGCCACGGACGGCAGGGTGGGAGGCCCCGGCTCTCCCAGAGCCTCGGTCCTCTGTCCACCTTCAGAGCCGAGTCCGTGTGAGGCGAGCAAGTATCTCAGAGCCCAGCGATACAGACCCAGAGCCCCGGACCCTGGACCCCTCCCCAGCTGGTAAGTCTGCGGGGCCCCAGCTGCCCTTTCCCTAGTCCTGTCTTCAGGCTCCGGCCCCGGTTTTTTCGGTAAGAGGAAGTCTGTCTGAGGTAGAGCAGAGCATTGTAGAGAGTGTCTTAGGCGTCCCTCTTTCTTTCTAGTTTAATGAAAAAAGAGACCGCCCCGGGCGGCATTTTCCAAAGTGTTTTTCAAGGAACATGAATTGTGTAGGATGTCAAAAGGTCGTCACTTGCTGAAAGGATTTCATGGGAAAAGCTGAGCTAACCAGAGTTAACTAGGCACCCTGCCCCAGCACATCCCTGGACCTGCAGTCCGCTCCCGTGCATGTCCAGTCTCGCCAGCAGCGTCTGCTGTGTGGTTCCAGCTTGCTCATGAGCAGTGTTCCACAGAATACGCTTTGGGATGTGCCGCTGAGGGGAAGCCTTTAGTCTCATCACGTCATACACCCTGTTACTTCACCCCAAGGAGCAGGTGCAGAAGAAGTTGGGGTTGCTGCGGGTCGTGGTGAGGGCGCGGCTCGCTAAGCGGCGCACTCCCCACGGCCCAGGGCGGTTTGTGCAGCAGCATCGGGAACTTGAACTCATGAACAGCTTCCGGGAGCGGTTTGGCTGTGACTGGCTGCAGTATAGGAATCACCTGGAGACCTCTGGGACCCCCGTTCTGGCTACCTCCAAGACCCCTGCCCTCAGCACCCTGCGCCTGAGCCCCGGGTCTGTGCCCGGACCTCCGCCCCCAGAGAAGGAGTCACCGCGGGACATGGCAGAGGGGGTGAAGCTCCTGCCAGAGCCCCTGCAGGAAGGGGAGGTGAAGAAGCAGGGACAAGAGGAAGAAGGAAAGGAGGACGAGGAGGGGCAGGAGCGGGATGAAGTGGAAGGTGAGCAGTGAGTGCTCATTCAGCGGCTGCTGGGGAGACTGAGCCAGGTGCTGGTGGTGTATCTGGGGGAGTTGGGAAAACCCAGACTTGGGGCGGCGGCATCCTTCTGGATGGAGGGCCAGCTGACGGGAGGGCAGAGTCGGGGATACGTCTCCCTTCTTACAGGGTTGCTCTCCTGGTTTCTTCTCAGCGGAACTGTGTCGCCCCATGTTGGTGTGTCCCCTGGAAGGGCCCGAGGGCGTGCGGGGCAGGGAATGCTTTCTCCGGGTCACTTCTGGCCACCTGTTAGAGGTGGAACTCCAGGCAGCTCGCACCCTGGCCCGGCTGGAGCTTCAGAGCCTGGAGGCAGCTGAGGTGGAGCCCGAGCCTCAGACCGAGAGCGAGGCGGCGCTCGAGGTGAGCGACGGCGTTCGGGGTCCTGGCACAGGTGCTGGGCTTTTTGCAGGAGCCGACCCGGACAGCGTGGCTGTTGGGTGCCAGGTGCTGGGTCGCGAGTTTCCCACGGTCTCTCATTGGCACTTGGAGCAGAGCAGGGGAGCTGTGGGGGGCGAAGGACAGCTTGGAAGGCTGGGCTGAGGAGTAGGGCTGCAGAGCTCGAGTGTGGATGTCAGCAAGAGCATTTTCATGACGTCCAGAGCTACGGTGTTCTTCCGTGCTGTCAGTATCACCCAGATCTCTCTGATCCCCTCCTTCCTTTTTTTCTACCTGGTTGCCCTCTGTGTGTGCAGGGCTCAGATACGCTCCCCGGGGCCCCAGTCCTTGTTCTGCGCTTCTCCTACATTTGCCCTGACCGGCAGCTGCGTCGCTATGTGGTGCTGGAGCCCGATGCCCACGCAGCTCTCCAGGTAACGGGGCCTAGAGCGAGGCCCAGGGGACTGGGGGAGGCCTGAAAGGCCGAGGGCCAGGGTCCACTGCTCACAGCTGCTCCTGGCCCACCCTGCTTCAGGAGCTGCTTGCTGTGTTAACCCCAGCAGCCACCACGGCTCAGTGTGAGCTTGGGGAAGCGAAAGACCCACTGAGGGACAGACTCCAGTGTCTGCGTTGTGGTCATGAGTTCAAAGCAGAGGAGCCCAGGTTGGGGTTAGACAGTGAGGAAGGCTGGAGGCCTCTGTTCCAAAAGACAGGTACGTGCCTTGCCCTTGACCTTCCTGTCTGTGGGACTCCCACCCTTTCAGACGCCATGGCTTTGAGGGAGGGAATATAGAGGGGGAACCCCAGGGAAGGAAGGAGTGGGGACCAACTCTTCTGTCTGGAGGAAAAATAAAATGGTCTGCCTGATACATTTACCAAAAAAAAAAAAAAGAAAAAAGACAAGGAACAAAAGAAGAAAGTAAATCCTTTTTTTTTTCCTCTCTAAAAGTCAGGAAATACAATCTCCGTAACTGTTGAAACATACTCATTATTTTTTCATAACCTGCAGGCTTTTTCCACTCTTTTGGCTGATATTTAGAAACTCCATGAAAGCTCCTGAGCCCTCACCGCAGTATTGCGTGTAGTGCTGTCCTCAGCATGTTTGGCTGTGGAGTATGGTGCTTTTCGAGTTGGCTGAGGTTATCCTGCCTTGACTGACCTTGTAAACTACTTGAGATCAAGTGGTGCCTCATGGCATCGCTTCACACTCTGTTCTTTGAAGTGAGAGATTTTTCCACTGTAGATCAGTCAGAAACAACATCTTTAAAAACTCTAAAGAGAAAAGAGACATTCTCATACTGTTTGTATTGAAATGTATGACTTTAAAAAATTCTCTCTCTCTCTCTCTGTCAGGGAGAGAGAGAACACAAGCAGGGGGAATGGCAGGCAGAGGGAGAGGGAGAAGCAGGCTCCCTGCTGAGCAAGGAGCCCAACACGGGGCCAGATCCCAGGACCCTGGGATCATGACCTGAGCCGAAGGCAGACGCTTAACTGGCTGAGCCACCCAGGAGCCCCGAAATGCATGACTTTTATTAGCCACTTTGTCTTCTTAGCAGGAGCTGGATCAGGGGTTTAAATTTTATTGAGAAAATAGACCCTTTACCATCCCCCACCCTGAACCTCCCCAGAAGTCCAGAAGCACAATGTGTGCAGTGGAACCAGCCCCCATTCCCTCCAAGACCTTTCTGTACTGCACAGGGTCGCGTGGCCCCTGAGGTCCGTTCGATGGGTCATTATTACTGGATATTTCCTAAGTGCTGTGTACTTCTTTTATTTGAGTCTCGGTTACCTCTTCAGAACAAAGAAGAGTGTGAACTTTCTGTACTGTTAGGAGATTTAACTATGACGAAAAGACACCAGGCACAGTGTCCGGCACCACATAAAGGTCCTCTGTAAGTGGTAGCTGCCGCCACTAGCCTCAGCCATTCAGTCTTGGGCAGGGTGTGTCAGGTTTTTATAAAAATATTTATTTGACAGAGAAAGAGAGCAAGGGCGAGCACACAAGCTGGGGGAACAGCAGGCAGAGGGAGAAGCAAACTCCCAGCTCAGCAGGGAGCCTGACATGGGACTCCGTCTCTGGACCCCGGGTTCATGACCCAAGCCAAAGGCAGACGCTTAACCGACTGCGCCGTGCCCCAATTTTTTTTTTTTAAGATTTTTATTTATTTGTTTGGAGAGAGAGAGTGCAAGAGCGTGTATGTGTGAGCAGGAGCGGGGCAGAACGGGAAGGAGGGGGACAGACTCTCAAGCCAACTCCGCGCTGGCTGTGGAGTCTGATAGGGGCTGATCCCCATGACCCTGAGATCACGACCCGTGCGGAGCAGAGACCAAGAGCCGATGCTCAACCCACTGAGCCACCCAGGCTCCCCCCGCGTGTGTCATTTTTTGGGTTCTTGCTTTCCTCATTTGCCACTTGGGCTCCAGAGAGTTTTGATTCTCTTGTCAAAGGACCCAGCATATGCCCACTGTAGCTGATCGAAGAGTGTTTTCTCTCTCGCTGCTAATCCCCGACCTGGATCCTTTACCTGATTCGTTAACCCATCCTGACGACCTTACAGGACAGGCACTGTCATCACTCCTTATTACAGAGGAGGAACCAGAATCAGAGAGCTTAGGTGACTTGTCATAATTGCTTAGATGACAGCCATTAGGTGACGGAGCCTGGAGTTGGACCCAGACCTGGCACCTTGCCTTCCTGATCCGTTGATCCGTGGCTTTCAGTCGTGGCTGGGGCAGCTTCCGAGCACATGACAGCCCCAGGGTGTGGGAGGGGACCAGAGCAGGGTCTGGCAGAGTTTGGTCCTCTCTGAGAAGGCCTGAAATAAGAAGGTGGGGTATATTTTGAGGAGGTTGTGGGCCGTGGGGCTGGGTTTGCTCCTTCCTCACTGGGATGGAGAGTGGTTGGTTAACTGGCCTGCCCAGGAAGTGGGGGGGGGGGGTTGGGACTGGTGGGGAGAGTAGGAAGCTAGAGATGAGTCGGGCAAAGTGAGTCCGAGGGGGGTGGGGAGCATGATGAGCGTGGAGGGGGATTATGGCATTGTGGGGGGGTTCACGGGGACTGTGCTCATCCTTCCTTCCAGAATCTCCTGCCGTGTGTCCAAACTGTGGTAGTGATCATGTGGTTCTCCTGGCTCGGTCCCTGGGAACCACCCACAGGGAGCATAGACAGGACGAACCATCGCCAGCTCCCTTGCAGACGGCCAGCACTGTCCATGACCCTCCTGACCACAGTGACCACAGCGGCAGGGCTGACGGGGCCCCATCTCCGGTTCCGGGCTTCCGAGATCGTCATAGCTGGAGTCTCAGTCCCTGTGAGTAGAGGTGAAATGAGACCAAGGTGATGTTTGGGGGGGTGAGAGCGCGGTGGTAGGAAGGGCAGGCTGACGGCCACTGCTCGCCCGCAGCCCCCGAGCGCCACGGCCTCCGCTCTGTGGACCACCGACTCCGGCTCTTCCTGGATGTCGAGGTGTTCGCCGACGCGCAGGAGGAGTTCCAGTGCTGCATCAAGGTCTGTGCCAGCTTGGGGCTACCCTGTGTCCCTCGCCGGCCAGAGTGCCCGCTGTGTCCCCCGCAGCCAGCGGTGTCAGCATGGGGGCTCCGGAAGCACCGGGTCAGGCGGCCGGTTTCAGCTCCCGCGGTCGCTCTCAGTGTGGCTGTGGACACGGTCCTCGATGTTGAAGGCTGTCGCTGGCACTGCCACAGGGATAGCGATGCCCGCCTCATGGAGTGTGGTAGCGTCGGTGAGCGCCAGGGTCGGAAAGCTGCCGAGCACAGCACCTGGCGCTCAGACGGGGCCTCCTGTCACTGCTCTAAGTACACAGTGTTACTGGTCCCTCTGCGAGCACCTAGCATGTGCAAGACGCTAGGATTTAGAGTCAATCAGTCTTGCCATCTGTCTTATATTCTGGTGTGAGAAACCCGACAACTGTGAGATAGGAAAGTGCTGGAATCCAGCTGAGGCATCGGATCCAGCCTGAGTGATGGAGCCTCCCCGTCTTGGAGAGCCGATCTAAGATCTGATCCAGGTCTTGAAGGATGAGTGCTCGAGGAGGGGGCAGGATGATCTGGGGAAAGGAAGCAGCGCCTGTGTCAGGGGCCTGAGAGGGACTAGCTAGTGGGGAAAAACTTGCTCTCGGGGCAGCGGGGGGGCAGCAGGGACAGGGGCCCTGGGAGGAGTCTGAGGAGGCAGGCAGGGGCCAGTTCAGGGGCAGCCTCAAGTGTCTGCCGAGGAGTTTGGACCTGATCCCAAGGGCCGCGGGAGCCCTGGAGGCAGGGGCGTGGCAGTTGGTTTTGTTTTATGGTAGTCCGGCAGAGTGTGGAGGGTGGGTCGAAGGGGGCACGCTGCCAGGTAGGGAAACCCGCTGAGCCTGCCTGCGTGTCAGGGTGCAGGGGGTGGTGGGCGAGGCTGGACGCATGAGTGGTGGGGAGGGTCTGCCACAGTGACTCCGCTCTCAGCCGGGCAGCCGCCTCCCTCATCCCCTCTTTCTCATCGCCTTCCTCTTCCCCTTAGGTGCCACTGGTGTTGGCCGGCCACCCTGGGGAGTCTGTGTGTCTTGTGGTGGTGTCTGACCGCAGGCTCTATGTGCTGAAAGTGACAGGGGAGATATGGTGAGCGGGTGGGGCCGCCAGGGACGGGGCAGGGCTCCCTGTGGGTCTCAATGGCACTCACTCTTTGCCCCCACTCTGGCCCTCCCTCTCCACAGTGGGCCTCCAGCTAGCTGGCTGCAGCCAACCCTGGCCATTCCCCTGCACGACCTGAGTGGCATCGAGCTGGGGCTGGCAGGACAGAGTCTGCGGCTGGAGTGGGCTGCTGGCGCAGGCAGCTGCGTCCTGCTGCCCCGAGATGCCAAGCATTGCCGGGCCTTTCTAGATGAGCTCACTGGTGAGAGAGGGAAGAGGGAGGGAAGGGGAGTGTGGGGAGGGCGGGTGGGGGCCGAGGGCTCACAGCAGCCCGCGTCTGGCAGCCACGGTGGAGACAGACAGGTAATGGGACTCATCCCTTATGGAGGTTTCTGAAATCTAGAAATCAGGAGAGTGGAAGGCCTTGAGAGGTGGAGAGGTTGGGATAGAAGAGTTGGAGTCTCTGAGGTTCCCTGTCCCTGGCTGGCTCTGTCCAGATGTCTTACAGGCTCTGCCCCCCAGCTGGAGGAGCAGTGTCCGTGCCAGAGAGGAGGAGGTGACCCCGAAGCACCACCTCTGGTGAGTGGATAGGAGGTCGAGGCCGCGGTTGGTGCCCAGACAGCCCCTCTCGGAGCTGGCCCCCTCCACAAGCCCCAGCCACAGGTGGCCCTGAGCGCCTGGGCCTGCCTGTCCTCATGCCCACGCCTCTCGCCCCGGCCCCTCCTCCCTGCCCGCTCGGTATTTCCTACGCCGACCACTCCTTCTCCCCAGGCCATTGCTGGAGAGAGACTGTTCCTCGGAGCCACCCCTGTTCTTCTACCTTCGGGTGTTCCTGGTGGAAGGTGAGGCATCTGTCCTCTGTCTTGCCCAGGCCCCTGGCGAGGCACCCCCATTGCCTGTCTCTGCCCTTGTAGCATTTTCAGTTTCTGGAATCTGGACTTCCTCTCACTCACAGGCGCATCCGCGTGACAGCCTCGGTCTTCTGGCGTCTCTGGGTGGGGCCAGCAGGTTTCCTGGGTCCTCAGTCAGAGACCTTTGCTTTGGGGGACAGGCTTTGCGTGAAGTGGAGCTGGCTCTGGGTCTGCTCCCGCTCATCCCATCAGAGGAGGCGGGGGATCTGTCTCACTGGGGTGGGTGTGGGCCACGTGCCCTTTGTCTTGGGCCTCAGAGGTTTTGGAGGCTTGAGATGCCTGGAGTTTGGAAAAAGGAGAGCCCTGGCCTCCAGGGGCACAGGCTGCCCCGTGACGACCTTGGCAGGGTGTGGTTCACCCCTCTCGAGTGGCACCGGGAGGCTGCCCTGGGCATCTGGGCTCCTGTGTGGCTTTCCACTCCGGGCCTCGCCCTGTCTCTTTCCGTCCAGGCCCTGCGACCTGCCCTGTGTCCCTGTTGATGACTCTGTCCACCCTGTACCTGTTAGAGGAAAACCCTGTAGGCTCCCAGGCAGAGCCCGCTCTTCNNGCAGCATCGGGCGAAGCCTCTGAGACGTCCCTGCCCTCTGGGCTGGGCCCTTCTGTGCGTGTCAGGGAGCAGTGGCCTCTCAGCAGCTTGAGCTCCGTGCTGCTTTATCGCACGGCCCCGGGGGACCTGCGGCTGGTCTTCTACGACGAGGTGTGTGAGCGTGGGGGGGGGGCAGTGTGGAATTGCGATGGGCAGCTGTGGTGGAGGGAACATGGAGAAGTAGGGCATGAGGAGCTGGGGTGCTCATTGGGTTTGGGGGAGCAGCAGGTAGAGAGGGCAGCAGCTGTGGGCAGTGGAAGCCCGCAGACCTGGAGCCCAGCTGCTGTTGGCTGCGAGGCCTTCAGGGACGCACGGGCTGCTGCTTGGAGTTCTCTTCTGGTTGGGCCCCAGGTGCCAGCCCTCTGCTCTTCCCAGCCTCTGTGGGAGGACGTACCGTCATTCGGCCTTTTACAGATGGAGAAACTGAGGCTTGGGGGCATTAACCAGTTTGTCCGAGTTACAAGTGGTCGATCCAGGAATCGAACTCCAGCCACTTCCCTGGAGTTGACTCCAGAACTTACGTTCTGGGAAACAGGGTGGATTAAAGAAACAAGATAATAAACGTGGAGGCCTTCTGTGGGGGGAGGGGAGTGCTTCAGTAAGTGTTCTGCTTAAAAAGCTCAAAGCCAGGGTCTTCTGTGGAGGGACGTAGGTTTGGGGAAGGAAGCAGGCCTTGAGGCATGGAGGGGTGGCGGGGCCTCCATGAGTCTCCCGTCACTACGACTTGCTCTGTCAGGTGTCCCGGCTGGAGAGCTTTTGGGCCCTTCGTGTTGTGTGTCCGGAGCAGCTGACGGCCCTGCTGGCCTGGATCCGGGAGCCCTGGGAGGAGCTGTTTTCCATCGGACTCCGGACTGTGACCCAAGAGACTCTAGACCTTGATCGGTGAGGCTTCCCGGCTGACCCCGCCCTGGCCTCGGGAGCCATGGCTGCGGAAGCTTTCCCCGACTCTGGCTGCAGACTTCTCCGGCCTGTGGGCGCTCGTCAGCGAGGCCCCAGATGACCCACGGCACAAGAGCGGGGTGAGAGAAGTCGCCTGGCCTGGTCTGGCCCAAGGGGACAGGCAACATGGTCAGTAGGAATGTTTCTCCTGCACTTTTTCTCAGGTATCAATAAAATTGTTTCCCTTCCCGATGCCATGAGGGGTCCTTCCGTGTGTCACTCAGGCGGCTTATTGCTTCATCTCTTCTAACAGAAACTGCCCCGCTCTTAGCCCTCCGTCCGTGGACAGCCCAAGCAGCCCTGTTGTCCCATGAGCCCTCATCTTCAAGAGCTCTACAATGGGGAGGGGGGACAGTTTTAGTGAAGGGCATTAGGAGCAGTGTAGAAACGATTTCCCTTACCACTGGGGGCTCCCGGGGGGAGGGGCCCTGGGTCTAACTCCATGTTTGGAATTAGGGAGGACAGTGAGCTGTCAGATGTTCCCTTCGCCTCCAGGGCACATGAAGACGGCCTTTTGGAAGCACTTGGCAGGTTAGTTGCCCAGATTTGTCTTGAATGGAGAAGGGAGGGGTTCCAGGGATCCTGTGGGTGCCTGGGGTGCGAGGAAGACAGCTGAGAGCGTGCCAGAGAGCTTGCCTGTCCATCGTTGCTGGAATGCAGCAGGAGGATGGTGTAAGCCTGGCCCCCAAGTGGGGATGTGACCACTTTAGACTCGAATCGATTGAATTGAAATCACTGATGAGGCTGAGTTGACTTGAATGTCACCAGATCAACTCCTCTGTTGGTTGGAAATGGGGGCTTGTTACAAGGATAAAGTTATGAAGAAAAAGGTCATTTTTGTATACCTGAATTTGGAGGACTGCCATGTCTCTGGAATTTCTGTTTACTATCATTGGAAAGGTCAACATAGGGCTTGGAAGGTGTGGACCTAGAGTGTAAAGGGGGTCTAGGGGCTACTCCTTCGACCCCCCCACTAGAAGGCCTTTGACTTAGAGTTCATGGGGGAGGGATATGCTCTGGAGATTTGGTCAGGCCTCACTGTAAAACTATTTTAGGGAAGTCCAAGGTGGGGCCTGGGGTTGGGGTGTTTTGTAGGCTAGAGAAGACTGAACTGGGCTCCTGGGGCCCAATTCCACCCTTGACCCAGCCAGCCCTCTGCAAACCCTGGGGCCCCAGAGAATGGAATCGTTTGGGAAATAATCAATGCACTGGAGGACACTCAGCCTCCTGCTCTAAAGGAGCAAAAGTACAATAGAGAAGCCCCTGGATCCTGAGGAGCGGAAAGAACTGTGGGGCCCTAGGAGGGAGAAGATTTTTTTTTTTTTTTAAGATTTTATTTATTTGACAGAGATAGAGACAGTCAGCGAGAGAGGAACACAAGCAGGGGGAGTGGGAGAGGAAGAAGCAGGCTCATAGCGGAGGAGCCTGATGTGGGGCTCGATCCCATAACGCTGGGATCACGCCCTGAGCCGAAGGCAGACGCTTAACCGCTGTGCCACCCAGGCACCCCGGAGAAGATTTTGATATTGGTTAGAGCCCACTCCTTAGTTCTGCCTTTTCTTCCTTCCTCCCTCCCTTCCTCCCTTTTTCTTTTTCTCTTCCTCCCTCCCTCTCCCCCTTTCTTTCTAAGATTTTATTTGAGAGAAAGAGAGTGAGTGCACAACTTGGGGGAAGGGCAGAAGGAGAGGGACAAGCAGACTCCATGCTGAGTGGGAAGCCTGATGTGGGGCTTAGTCCCAAGACCCTGAGATCATGACCTGAGCCGAAGTCAGACGCTTAACCGACTGAGCCACCCAGGCGCCCCTGTTCTGCCTTTTCTGACCCTCATGTGGGTCAGCATTGTCCCTGTCTTGAAACATGCTTGTTACGTATTCGTAAGTATACTGAATGGATGGATTTATTTATTCCTTCACTGGACAGAGATCAATAGGACACAGGTCCCACTGCAGAGCCCACTAGAGTGTATGTCAGGGCAGGAGGGGTTTCTCCAGTGGCTTGTAACGTACCCCCAAGAAAGCAACTGCCTTCTCTGCGCCAGGACTGCCGAGAGGGGGTGGCGGTGCCAGCACTGAAGCCTGCCTTGAAGATTTATGGAGGCACACCTCTAAATAATGAGGAAGGTAATAATCCAACAGCTGTGGCTCAGTGAGCCCTTCCTACGGTCCACGCATTGTTTAAAGCATCTCATTTTCTCAAGTGTTTCTTACAGTCCTTTGATCACAACATCTAGAGCCGCTTAGCTTAAGGAAAGAGCCCTGTGTATGGAAATGACCCAGACCGGGAAGGCTGGTGCTGAGGCCCCAGAGCCGGGGGAGGCTTCTCCCCTGTGTTGTGGAGCCAGATGGTCTCTCTCCCTCTCCCCCTCCCCTAGCAGGACCCTGGTCTGGTGGAGACGGAGAGTGGGGAGGCAGCGGTGTGCATCTCCGAACCAGCCAGTCGGGAAATGCTGGCTAGGGTGGCAGGGCCCTTGGTGACAGGCCGGCACAAGGGTGGAGGGGCCCAGAAAGGACAGTGCAGAGGTTCAGAAAATAAGTTCACCTACTTCTGTTTGCTCAGAGCTGGCCTGAATTTTTAATTGAAGCAAATTATAACTTCCCAAAAATATTAGTCCACTTTCTTGGCGGTGCGCACCCCCCCTTCCCCATCAGCACGTTTGCACTGTCTGCAGACAAGCCAGGACTGGCCCTGAGAAAGGCCTTCCCCAGCCCCTGGCGCAGAGCTCCCTTTCAGAGAGGTCAGACCCATTTACAAGCGCTTCCCCGGAAGTCCCGTCAGGTCATGGTCCAGATGGGGCAGAATCACCCGCAGTCGTTCAAGGATGATTTGCCAAGCGGCGTGAGGCCAGAGCAGTGGAAGAGGAGTGTCCTCCATTTCTTTGTGCTTAAATTATCTGCATTCGTCTTTGTTTTAACAGTGCAGCAAAGTCCTCTGCACCTTTCGTCCTAGGGATGCTCTTTCTTTGGAGCGCCCAGAAGACAGGTGCTGGTACTGGCCACCCAGGAAGCGGTCAAGGGTGAGGCCGTTGCCACCCCTGGAAATGTCTGGCCTTTAGCTGTGCGTCTCACCAGGCGCCAGGACGCATCTGCTTCTGGCACCTGCCACACTGAGCGAACAGGGCCTCTTTGCTACTGACGCTTGTGCACGGCTGTCCGTTCTCCCAAACCCTGGACTGGCCCCCGAGATCGACTGGTCCATTCGGTCTGGCCTTTCCCCCCTTAACAAGTGCTTATTGATTGGCTGTCCAGCCTTGGGCTTGCTGGCGGTAGAGGCCTGAAGCGGTGGAGAGAAAGAATTCACTCCCACAAAACCGTCCATAACGGCACTCTGCCACGTTTTTGGTAGAAATAAGGTAGGACAGAATATACTCACGTATATTCTATCTGTATAAATGAATTCCAGGGGGACAAATTGGTGGTGGGGGAATGAAGATGAGAACAGGGCAGAAGGGGTCAGGGATAGTATTAAGGCTCTGTTACTTTTAATTTTAAAAATACTTCTAAACTCCCTAAATGCATTTTGATTCAAAAGTAATATTTAAAAATTTAGATGAGGTCTTAAGGGGTCAGTGGCCAAAACGGAACAATATATTTTTTAATTTATTTTTATTTTTTTATTCTTTCTTAAATTTTATTTTTTTAAACTCTACCCCCAATGTGGGGCTTGAACTCATGACCCCAAGATCCAGCCAAGCACCCCCTAAACTGAGTGGTCTAAATGTTGACTCCTGAGACTTTGGAAGGTGGGGTGTCGGTCAGCTTGAAGGCTCTTTCTTTCTCAACGGGAGAGGGTCCATCCTAGCTGATGAGTCCTTTCATGTGGAATGAATGAGGGGTGACATCCTTCCTCCTTTGCAGGGGTGCCACGGAGGCTCTGAGCAGACCCTCCCCGGACGGGTTAGCTGTGGTGGGCAGTGCAGCCCCAGTGCCGTGCTGTGCGTTGCCCGTCTCTGGGTGCCCGCAGGACTGTGTCCGTGTGCTCACCAGTCAGGGTGGTGTGGTGGTCACGCAGGAAAAGGCACAGCGATTTCCAGCCAAAAGGTCCACGTTTACGCCTTAGTTTCACGGCTCGCTCGTTCACCAGGGGCCAGCGGCCCTTGCCGATCCGTGGCCCCTTCATCTGCAGCGAGGACGGGACTAATCAATGACTGAACTGTGCTGCGCGGCGGTGCCCGTGGCGGGCTGTGGGAGCCCTCAAGCTTTGAATCCGCGCTGGTTTGTGAAAACTGCCCCTGGGTTACTACAACCCACTTGGTTGCCTCTCGAAATGCCCTCTGTAAGCGGAAGAAGGAAGCCTGCGTCTCACTGCTTGTCTCTATGAGTGGCTATTTCCCTGGTGTGCCCCAGAGAGAGCCCCAGACGCTGCTGGCGATGTGAGCAAGCCTCGCCGTGCTGTTTCTTGGCCCGTCCTTTGTCACTTGATCCTCTTGGACTTGGTGACTTCTCTGTGCCCCGCAGAAACATTCCTCAGTTTATGAGTTACTATAATTACGCGCGCACTTGTCTTCAATTCCACGACATTGATTGAGCTCTTAAAATGGGCTCTGTGGTGAGAAGGTGGGAGGGTGGAACAGAAGGGTGAATCAGACCTGCTCCTGCTTTCAAGGAGCTGCTGGTCCAGCAAGGGAGGGGACAGCGGCGCCTCGGAGCTGGCTCGCGCAGGAGGGGTGAGACCACAGTAGAAGGATACCGTCACAGCCGCCGATGTGGGGCACCTACTTCGTGTCGCTCTTTGTACTGACCATCCCATGGACACTGTTGTGCTCAGTGCAAGCCTGAGGGAAAAGCATGATTTCTGTCTTACAGGTGCGGAAGCTGAGGCTCAGGTTAAGAGTCCCACCAAGCAGGTGCAGGATCGCACATTCAGGACCTCTCTCTCTTTCCTAAGTGGTATTTATTGCCTCTTAGACCTTCTAGACTGCCCACCCTGGTTCACCTTCAGTCATTGTATTTTATCTCCTTTTTTGAAAAAGATTTTTTTTTTTAAAAGAGTTTATTTATTTCTTCAAGAAAGAGCATGAGCAGCGAAGTGGGGCAGAGGGAGAAGTAGGCTCCCTGCCGAACAGGCAGCCCGATGCAGGGCTTGATCTCAGGACCCTGGGATTATGACCTGAGCCGAAGACAGATGTTCAACCAACTGAGCCACTCAGGTGCCCTTAAAGATTTTATTTTTTTAAAGTACTCTCTACATCCAATGTGAGGCTCGAACCCACAACCCTGAGATCAAGAGTTGCACACTCTGCCGACTGAGCCAACCAGGCGTCCCCACCCTCGGTCAGACCCTCAGTCTGTGCCCTCGTACCCTGGGTTCTAGCGATGCCACAAGCTACCAGAAGAACACCAGCTAGACCCTCAGCGCTCAAATCTCCATGCCTGTTCTTTCCCGCCACGCAGCCAGTCCCGAGGTGCCTGGAAGGCTCTCCCTTGCCCCGTGTCCCCAACACACCCTTCCTCCCATGGCTGATTCTTTGATATCCTTCAGGTCTTTGCTCCGTTGTCCCCTGTTTACCGAGCGCGTCCTTAACTATGTCACCTGAATGTTCTCTGTAACTGGCACTCGGCCATATTTTGTAAGTGTTTGCAAGTTGACGTGTTGCTTGCTTGCTGACCATAACGTGCCCGAGGACAGGGATCGTGTCAGGTTTTTTCACTGATGAACACTCCAGAGCTGGTGAGCATGTGGGTTTCGGTTGACACACTTGGGTATGCATGAAATACTGCTTTACAACATTTTCAAAACCTTTTATTTCAAGCCCCCATCCCCTGAGGTTGGCAGGACTCACTGACCTCACTCTCCCCACCCCCCACATCTTGCGGGCATCTCCTGCTTTGCCGATGGGGTAAGACAAGGGGTCTGGGACAGCTTCTGGCCTCTCCCTGACTTCTGGCCAAGACCCTGCATGTCTTGCTAACCCTTTCTTTTTCCTCCTCTGCAAACCTCCCTAGGTGTCCTGAGACTTTGGCTCTGGGTGAACAAATGACAAACAGACTTGCGGGCTTCCGTCCTATCCATTCTCAAAAAACAACAAAATTGAAAGCAGGCTACCTGCTCGGTGGTTGGGGGAGCAGAGAGAAAGGACGTAGATTTATATGTCACAACGTCAGTCTAGCCACAAAGAGTCTGAGCACTCGAGCTGAAAGGTGGGCTCTGTAGGGGAGGGAGAACCTTCTGGGATAGGCAGTGCCCTCCTGAGATTGGATTTGTTTCAAATCTGAGTCCAGGTTTACTGAGGGACACTGGCTACGATGGAATAAACCACTGCCGGCCAACAGCAAGAGTAAATAAGACTGACATTTGTTGAGCATCGCTCTGTGCCCAGCACTGAACTGGTATTTTATTTTATTTTATTTTTATTTTAGCTTCCTAACTCCAGAGTTGGGGCTCCTTCTCAAGCTCTGTTATCTCTCTTGTAAAAATAAGGTCTTACTCACCATGAAGCCAGTCAGTAGCAAATGGCACTGGGTGCTCAGCTCTGGGGAGCAGGAAGGGGATATTTTTGGCCAGAGGGGATTCTCGGCGAGTCTAAACGGCAGCAGGGGGCTGAGCCCATGCCCTCCCACCTTCCAGAAACTTAAGTCTGCTGAGTGAGGATTACAAATGCAAAGACTGGTCCACTGGCCAAGGAGGGTCAGAATCTACCCTGGTGGAGGTAAAAGCTGTTCTGGGTCTCTCTGTCTCCTCGGAATTTGCAAGAGTAGTATCTCCAGTTTGGCTGGAAGACTAAATTGTCCTAAGTGTAAGGCAATTTCCACTTATTTTATGTGTGTACATTTTATCATTTTTCATATTCTAAGTTACCTGAGGTCTTTTCAGTACTCTGTCTCTTAGGTTTTTTTTTTTTTTTTTTTAAGATTTTATTATTTATTTGACAGAGAGAGAGAGAGCACAAGCAAGGGGAGTGACAGGCAGAGGGAGAGGGAGAAGCAGGCTCCCCATTGAGCAGAGAGCCCAATGCGGGGCTTGATCCCAGGGCCCTGGGATTGTGACCTGAGCTGAAGGCAGAGGCTTCATGGACAGAGCCACCCAGGCGCCTCTGTGTCTCTTAGATTTATAATAGTAGTGAAGGTGGTAACCAATTATTCAGCCTTTACTATGTGCCAGATTGTGTTAAGCACTTTACATGGACAAACTAATTTCATTCTTTCAACAACCCCATTATTATTATTATTATTACCACTTTACAGATGGGGAATCTGAAGCCCAGAGAGGGCAAATAACCTGCTCAAGGTCATGTGATTGTCAGGCAGCAGAGCTGGACTATGAACTCAGACCACTAAGTCTCCTGCTTAACTGCTGCCCTGTACAGCCTCTAGTAGCAAAGACGCAATCTCCCTAAAAAATTCGTCTGGAAAGTTAGCAGTATATTTCAGTTTGTGCTCATGGCACAGAAAGTTCCACAGTTTCAGGAAGAGGCATCAGGACATGGTGTGGGGACTGGGGGGCACTGTCATGTTTGGGGATAAATATTACACACTAAACCAGAAGCCACTGGATTTAACTTAAAAAATTTGTTTTTTAATTTTTAAGTAATTTCTACACCCAACATGGGGCTCAAACTTACAACCCCAAGATCAAGAGAGATGTGCTTTACTGATGAGCTCACCTGGCGCCTCAGCCCTGGGCTCAATTCTTGGCCATGCTGCCTACAGAACCCCTTGAACTTTCTGAGCCTGTTTTCTCTTGCATGTCAAAGGGGATTAAGACATTCTACCTTAGAGGGTTGTTGTGAACTAATGAGATTGTGAATATCAAAGTGGTTTGTAACCGGGACAGCACTACCTACATTTAAGGTGAGGAAGTTATCGTTGTGTTAGCATCAAGATTAAGGGATGGGGGAGCGCTTTTTTTTTTTTTTAAGTTTTTTAATTTAAGTAATCTCTGGGGCGCCTGGGTGGCACAGTCCTTAAGCATCTGCCTTCAGCTCAGGGCGTGATCCCGGCGTTCTGGGATCGAGTCCCACATCAGGCTCCTCCGCTGGGAGCCTGCTTCTTTCTCTCCCGCTCCCCCTGCTTGTGTTCCCTCTCTCGCTCGCTGTCTCTCTCTGTCAAATAGATAAATAAAATCTTAAAAAAAAAAACACAGAAGATTAAGGAACGGAGTTGGTAAGGAGTGACATAGTAATAAGAGAGGCAGGGACTGTCCAGGCCTGCTAATAAGATGGCCAGTCTCCCGGGGCCTGGGTGGCTCAGTGGGTTAAGCATCCGCCTTCAGCTCAGGTCATGATGCCAGGGTCCTGGGATCGAGTCTCACATCCCTGCTCAGTGGGGAGCCTGCTTCTCCCTCTCCCTCTGCCCCTCCCCACTGCGTGTGCTCTCTTGCGCTCTCTCTCAGATAAATAAATAAAATCTTAAAAAAAAAAAGATGGCCATTCTCTCACGTGCTTGCTACCAGCTCCCTGGTATTGGTACCTCTCATGCCTGCTGCCGGCTCAGCCTGTGTCCTGGACTCCGAGCCATTCTCCCGATTCTATCAGAATTCTATCAGAATGACTGCCAACGACAGGGACTCTAAGCTGGAAAGGGATTGATTCAAGGAACTAATGAATAGTGGGGGGTGTTTCGGGGTGGAAGAGAGAGCTAGGAATAAGGACTAGCCAGGTCCGTAGAGCTTCTCGAGCGAGCGGAAACCCCCTGCTACCCTCAGAGGAGCCACCAGCCTCCCCTCCTGCACTCGCACAAGTGCAGAGCGCTTGCTCCTGATTTCCCGGCTCCTGCAGGCCAGTCTCTACCCTAACTGCAAGGGAGTTCTGCAAGGGGCGCGTGGCCTCGCCCTCGGAGAGACAGCACCCATGGGACATGACCAAAGTGTAGAGGGTTTGCAAAGGTTTGGGTGGCCAGAGAGGACAGATATCCTCTACGTCCGTCTCCTCCCCAACATGCTTGATCCCAAGACGGCGACTGCAGGGAACGGCTGGGAGAGGAACCCACCGCAGAGGGCTCCTGGCCCACGTGTGAGGACCCCGGGGATACTGTGCTTGTGTGTCCACATCTGGGTGGTGTGGTGGCATGGCTCCTGGGCTCTTGGACATCCGGGACAGACCTTGGCGGTGCTGTGTGTGTCAGACGAGCATTCCGGGCCTTTGCCTGCAGGGTAGGGGCACCCAAGTCAGCCTGGGCCGAGAAGGAGGGTGCAAGGGGGGGGGGGTCTCTGAGCTTCTATCTTCGTTGTCGCCTTTCCCGTCCCCTTTCTCTCTCACACACAGTGGCCATCCTTTGTGTATGCAAGAAACACTCTTGTCACAGGAATGAAGACTCCGTTGGGAACACTGTACTGGGGACTGACGATTACAGGTGCCGGAGAACACAACTGGAAAAGCCTCCAGGAGGCCGGGACATCTGCATGGGAGTACTGAAAGCATCACTGATGTCTAACGGGACGAGCGGGCATACAACCACTGGCGGCCATCGGCATCTCCTCCAGCTCCACCCTGGAAGGAGAGATGAACATAAGCCTCTAAGGATTCTTTGAGGGGGCTATCACCCCATCATCCCAACACCTGGGGGATAAGGGGAGGGACTTCCGAGGCTAGAGACCAAAGCTGCTGACTCTGGGTGGGGTGGGAGAGTCCCCAGCTGGGAAGAGGATGGGAGTCTGAGGGGTCCAGGAAGATGAGGGTCTGTGCTCAGCAGGCTCCCTGGGGGAAGGCAGGGGCCTCAGAAGCATGAATCACGTGGTGCTTTTAAGGCCACGGTGTCGAGGGCCCAGTACACTGGGGGTCCCAGGTTGGCAGGACCCTCCTCAGGCTGTCTTGGTAGCAAAGTAGCCGCTGTCCAAGCTTGTGGCCTAGAAGCCAGGGGCCGGGGCCGCGAGGAGGACCAAGGTGTTGGAGGCAGACTGGGGAGGATCCTCTGCAACGTTCCTGACTAGGAAAGGCTCCAAGGCTCTTGAGTATCTCTCAGGAGGTGAGGGCCCTGTGTAAATAATCCTCAAGGTAGAGACTTGGAACCAAGTCACCTGGCTCGGAGTGTAAAGGTTTGGGATGGTGTATCAGCGTGTCACACAAACTAAGTGGCTCAAACAACAGAGATTTATTATCTCGTGGTTCTGGAGGCTGGAAATCTGAGATCAAGATGTCAGCAGGGCTGTGTTCCCTCTGAAAATGCCAGAGCAGGATCTGTTCCAGGCCTCTCTGGTAGCTTCTGGTAGTTCCTTGGCTTGCGGCAGCCTGACTCCCATCTTCCCTTGGTGTCCTCCCCGAGTGCACGTCTGTGTCCACATTTCCACACCAGTTATATTGGAAAAGGAGCCCACCCTACCCCGGTATGACCTCACCCGAACGTCCGTAACTATGCTATTTCCATATGAGGTCACAGGATCAGAACTTCAACATAGACATTTGTGGGGACACAATTCAATCCATCACAGACGGGTCTCGCACCTCGAGTTCTGGAGCACAGTTCATGTGCTCCACGTACATGCAGCCCACTTACACTGGCGTCTTGTCTTCTTTCTGTCTCTCAACACCCTGCGGGATGGGGAGGCCAAGCACATTTCTTTCAGTGTAAAAGGCAGGGGTGGCAGTTAAATGGCTGTGGCTCTGACAGTCCCCTGTACACACCCCTGCTGCCTGGCCTGCTTCCCAGCTGTGACCCCAGGGGGCAGGGGTAATAAGGCTCTCTGCGTCTCTGTTGTGGGAAGGCTGAGATGAGTATGGAGAGGGTCCAGCGCGCATCAAAGCCAGTGGGTGTTCACAGACCCTAGCTGCCCTCCCCTCTCCCCTTGTGCTTGAACGTTGAAAATCTTCTTTTGGGTTGAGCTGAGACCCAGATGAAGGCAGGGGTGGGAGAGGGTATATTGCACGTCCAAGGTCACAGGGTTAAACCTCCTTCCCCCGCAGAGCACCATCATGTCCAATCCCCTGGCTCTCCCCCGCACCCCTCTCTGCAGGCGTTTGTTTCCCTCTCCTGAGCGGCTGGCTCACCCTCTCCTGCCCGTTAGCTCCCTCCCCAGTTCTGCCCCCACATCCTCTTCCGTCTTCCCAAGGATTCGGGGACCTGGCTTCCCTGTGGCTTCAACACATACTGTCGAGGGGCTGTCATGGGTGTAGCCTCGTGCTAGGTGGCCCGCTTCAGCCAGACACCAGAGGATCAAACTGGGATGCAGCAGGTCCTTCCAAAGACCTTTGCCCTTGGAAAGGGAGATGTGACCCCAGGGAGCGGACGAGGGGAGAGGAGATGTGGAAACTGAGCTACAGAATCTTAGAGCTGGATGGAACCCTGGAACACTCCTACTCCAGGCCCCTTGGGCCACAGAGGGGGAAACCGGGAGGGGAGGTAATGTGCCAAGGTCAAATGTGGGGTGGTGCCCGGTGGCAGAAGCGAGGCATCCGAGGCCATATTGGGACTAAAGGGGGAGGTGGCGGGGGCTTCCCGGTGTCTGTGAGCTCCGTTCCCCAGGTTGGAGGGGCTTGTGTGGTGCAGGGGTCGCTTCCAGGGCTCCCGAGGGGAGGGAGGGGAGGCTAAAAGCAAAGTAGGGGAGCGACCTAGGGATTGTGGGAATGTGGGGCCGTGCACCCGCCCCCGGCGCTGCGTGGGGCGCCCGGAGAAGGGGCTGGTGGGCAGGGGGGGGTGTCCTGCGGGGGCCCGCGCGTGGGGGCCGGGCCGGCCGGGGCGGGGTGAGTCACGGCCCGCCCGCTCCCATTGTGCGGCCCGGCGGCTGCGGCGGCTGCGGCGGCGGAGCTGCGGAGCCGAACGCGAGGAGGTGGAGCCCCGGGCTGCGGGCTCCGGCGCCTGCGTCCGCCTGGCCGGCTCGGCTCGCCGCCGCCGCCGCGGGCGCCCCCGGCCGTGCGGCCCTGCGCGGCGCCAGGCCCCAGAGCGCGCGCTGGAGGGAGATGGGGCGCGGCGGCCGGCGCAGGCCCCGCACGCTCCGGAGCCCCGAGGTACCGCAGGGCGGGGCGGGGCGC
Organism: Ursus maritimus; assembly: GCF_017311325.1. Taxonomy (NCBI): domain Eukaryota; kingdom Metazoa; phylum Chordata; class Mammalia; order Carnivora; family Ursidae; genus Ursus; species Ursus maritimus. Next base: position 17,892,841 of record NW_024423343.1, on the reverse strand, counting down.
GGCGCGGCGGGCCAGGGCCGGGGCCCCGGGGTGTCGCGGGCGTGGCGGGGCCTCGCCTGGGCGGGCGGACGATCGGGCTCGGCGAGGGGGAGAGGGCGGCCGCGCGAGGCTCCTGACCCCGCCCTCCTCCCCCAGGGCTCCCCACTAGGCCCCCGCAGCGCCCCCTTCTTCTCAACCCGGTCACGGGTCCCTCAGTGAGCGAGAGGCTCCCGAGCCGCCTCCCCGGCCATGGCCAACGGAGTGATCCCGCCGCCCGGGGGCGCCTCCCCCCTACCCCAGGTGACTGCCGCGCGCGGGGGTGGGAGAAGAGGAGGGGAGGGACCCCAAGGAGGAGAGGGGAGTCCTCTGGCCGACCTTGGGACCCCCACATCCAGAGATGGAGCTGGGCTGGAGGGGATGGGGAAAGGGAGGGCCTTTCGGTATTTTTCAGTTCTGTTGCCCCCTCTCCTCGCAAGCTCTGGGCGCCTGGGAGGCTGACCCAAGGCTGGGGCGCAGGGAGAGGGGGTGGTTGAAGGTGGAGCCCGCTGGTCTCCCCCGCCCCCAGCCAGGGTTTGGAGTTGGGGTGGATGTGGGGCGTTCGTGGGTCAAGGGTCCTTAGGAGAGGCTGTCTGACCCTGCAGGTCCGGGTGCCCTTGGAGGAGCCCCCTCTGAGTCCAGACCTGGAGGAGGAGGACGATGACTTGGGCAAGACCTTGGCTGTGAGCAGGTTTGGGGACCTCATCAGCAAGCCCCCGGCCTGGGACCCCGAGAAGCCCAGCCGCAGCTACAGCGAGCGGGACTTTGAGTGTGGGTAGCCTGGGGACCCCTAGTGTGGCCGCTCTCACCACCATCACCTTCATTGCCGCCATCACCGTGCTCACCACTGGCTTGGTCACCCAGTGCCATCTTGTGCTGGACGCTGTGCTGGACGCTGTGCTGGGCCACCATGCCATGTTAAGTCATCCTGCCTCACTCACCCATCGCCTGTCCACCTTGCAGGGGAGCCGGGCCCCAGACGCAGGGGGAGACTTAGGGAGATGGGCCTGAGGTGTCCCTCGGTGACCTTCATCTTCCCTAAGGCTTTGCCATACCTCCGGCCCTGCTCTCTTCTCTCTGCCTCCTTACCTCCCTCAGCTCTTCTAACTCTGCCTTCCCCCCTCGCTGTATCTTGTCCTCCCATTTCCCCCAGCCCCCTTTTCACGACCCGCCCTCTCCCTGACTCCCGTTCCCCCACTCTCCCAGGCCTTACCAATGGCAGGACATGGACGCAGGTGTTGGGGGGAGCCTGGCTCTCAAGGAAGTTCTAGGGTGCCCTTGTTTGAGGCCCTGGGCTAGAATAAGGTGTGTGCCCCAAGGGTGGTGAGGGGCCCCCTTCTGCTGTGGGGACCCCCAACCGGCTCTCCTGCACCCCCAGTTCACCGGCACACATCCCACCACACCCACCACCCGCTCTCGGCGCGCCTGCCTCCACCCCACAAGCTGCGGCGACTGCCCCCCACCTCTGCCCGGCAGACCAGGAGGAAGAGGAAGAAGGAGAAAACCTCAGCTCCCCCCTCGGAGGGGACCCCTCCCATCCAGGAGGAGGGGGGCGCCGGAGTGGAGGAGGAGGAAGAGGAGGAGGAGGAGGAAGAAGAAGGGGAATCTGACGCAGAACCTGTGGAGCCCCTGCCCTCAGGGTCCCCACAGAAAGCAAAGGTAGGGGTCTGTCCCTGAAGCAGGGCTGGCTCCTCAGGGAGGGGTGCAGAGAGGAGGGGAAGGGGACGCAGGAGAGGGGGCCAGGACTGCCTGGGAGAAGCAGAGTCAGGGGTTGGGGGCTGAGCTGGTGTAGGGACCCAGGGCACTCTGGTTCGTCCACAGTTCTCCATCGGAAGTGATGAGGATGACAGTCCCGGCCTGTCTGGGAGGGCTGCCTTCACCAAGCCCCTGCCATCCGTGGGCCCTTGCTCTGACAAGAGCCCCCAGCAGTCAGTCAGGTACCAGCCTCCAGCCCAGCCCAGAGCAGGTCCCAGGCTCCCTTCTGACCCTGGGGAGGGTTCCCAGCTCTGACCCTGGAGAAGAAGAGGGGAGGAGAGGAGAGGGAACAGAGGAAGGGGGGAGGGGCACATCCCCTCTCTGTCCATAGGATTGACAAGGAGGAGAGACAGGGAGTCACTAGAGAGGAGGACAGGGATACAGGTGGAAGAAAGAGAGGAGGGGGGCGAGGGGGGGGGGACAGTGAGAGGGGGGCAAGGAGGTGGAGGTGAGCTTCCTTCTCGGCCCAGAGAGTCTGTGTCTAGCGCCCAGGGGGCTGTTCTAGGCCCCACCCCAAGCTGGGGGAGGGCAAAGGAACCCCTAACCTGGCCCATCTCCACCGTGGTTCCCTGTCAAGTCCAAGGCTGCCATGGTGCTTCCTCAGCTCCTCAAGCCCCCGGGCCCGGGTCTCCCGAGTCGCTGGGGAGAAGAGCCGGCCGTGGAGCCCGTCGGCCAGCTATGACCTGCGGGAGCGGCTGTGCCCAGGCAGTGCCCTGGGTACCCCAGGAGGCCCGGAGCAGCAGGTGCCCACGGATGAGGCGGAGGCCCAGATGCTGGGCTCTGCGGACCTGGACGACATGAAGAGTGAGTGACATGCCGTGGCAGCCCCCCTGGCCCACCCCCACGGGTGCTCGGCCTGTGGGGAGCCCTGGAGAAGCTCCGTGCTCTCCCCAACCCAGCGCTGAGTCCCCTCTGCAGGATCCCTGTCTCCTGGAACCTGGCCAGGGATGGGGAGCTCATTACCTCACCAAGCCACCTCTCTGGTTGCCAGAGCTGAGATTTCCCTTCATGACACCTCTGCCCTTCTGTCCTGATTCTGTCCTCTGAGTCACCCCCTGAATAAGGCAACCCCTCTTCCACGTGACCTTTGGAGACATTATATACCCCTCCCCCCAAGGCTCCTCTTCTCAGGGAAAACTCTTTTTGTCTTCTTCACGCTGGCCCCCTGAGGGTGAGCCACTCGTCCAGGTCCTGCTTCTCCCTACATCGGGGGCCCCGACTCGTCGCACCACCCTTGGCAGGGCCTGGCTGTGATCGCGGCACATTCCTTCCATCTTATCAGTGCCCTGGTTTCTGTGCCACCTGTCATCACCCACGGGGCTCTGTGCCCAGGCCAGGGGCACCACTGAACCCACCTCCCTCCCCCTTGGAAGCACAGTGTGTGGGCAGGGGTTGGTGGGGAGGGCTTTGAGCTCAGTACGTCATGGAAAGTTGCCAGGGCCTGAGGACAGGGACAGGAACAATCCGATGGCAGCAGT
>NW_024423343.1:17852294-17889579 GCF_017311325.1 Ursus maritimus | reverse complement strand
GGGCGTGTTTACAGACTCAGGGTGGGGGCTGGAAGCAGCAGGGAGCCGGCCTGGGGCTGTGGGGAGTCAGAAGGCTCAGGCTGAACTAAGACCACTGGTCCAGGCTCCCACCTTTTAGGAGAGCCAGGGCTCTGGGGAGGAGCGGGGCCTGAGGGCTCGGCCACCCGTTGAATGATGAGCCTGCTGGAGGAGGTCACAGAGCCCAACAGGGCACCGAGCCCCGGGCCTGGGGACGCGGAGGTCCAGGGCTCTTGGATGGCTCCGGCCCCCAGCCCTCGAGACTCTCTGGCCTCAGAGGACTTAGAAATGTTGGCGCTGGACCTTGAGGACGGTGACCTGGGGGAACCCACCCAGGGCCAGCTGAGCCCCATGGCAGGGGGACCACCTTGTGAGTAACCGGGCTGCTGGCCTCTTCACAGCCGCAGGCCTGGAAGGGGCAAGCAGGGAGGAAGGGCCAGAGCTCTGCTTGAGTCTGCCAGATGTGTATCTGTGGGGGAGACCTGGGTGCCAAGAGAGGACACAGGGAAAGTATTGGGGGCCCTGGTGACTCGATACAGGTGACGGTGCTCTGGAGTGAGAGGCAGTGGCTGTGGGGGAGGGTAGGCAGCCGGGGCTGTGGACTGAGTTGGGGTTTGCCTTTTTACAGTGGCTTGGCCAGTGGTCCCCTGTGCTACTGTGGGGTCGTCCTTCCCCCTCTCTGGGCCTTCGTGTCTTTGTCTGTGACATGGCCGTGCTGACTTATGGGGTTGTGTGGACATGGCCCCCGGCTGACTAGAGCAGGGGGCCGAAGGGCTTGTCTCTGACCTCGAGGCCCCGAGCTGGACCCCCGGGACCACCAGGCCTGCCTTGCCCGCAGGTCACCGGCTAGAGGATAACCCCGGCGTGAGGCGGCACCTCGTGAAGAAGCCGTCTCGGACGCAGGCCGGGAGGGGCAGCCCTGGGGGCTTGGCCCCCATCCTTCGCAGGAAGAAGAAGAAGAAGCAGCTGGATCGGAGGCCTCATGAGGTACAGGAGCCGGAGGGGTGGACCTGTGGCCTCCTCTCCCCTCTCCTCCCCTGAGTCTCCCCTGCCCTCCTCCCCGCCCCCCAGCCTTGCCTGGCTGCTACGGCTCCGATGCCACCGGGCGGCCGATGCCGCTGGGCGGCCCCTGGCCCCTCACCCCTGGCGCCCGCCGCAGGTGTTTGTGGAGCTGAACGAGCTGACGCTGGACCGCAGCCAGGAGCCCCACTGGCGGGAGACGGCGCGCTGGATCAAGTTCGAGGAGGACGTGGAGGAAGAGACAGAGCGCTGGGGGAAGCCCCACGTGGCCTCGCTCTCCTTCCGCAGCCTTCTGGAGCTCAGGAGGACTATCGCGCATGGTAGGGGCCCTGCAGGCCTGGCCCTGGGCTGCGTGCCCTCTTCACAGACCGTGGAGTTAGGCCGGCGGCAGGCCGTCCAGCGCTGGGGAGCTCCTCCCTGGAGGCCGGCGCCCAGGTGAGGTCTGGCTGCCACTTGGGGATGTGGAGTCCGACTGCCTGCGTAGCCCTAAGCTCGGAGGGGCCGGGCTGTGCCACTCTAGGCTCCCCGTCCCCATGCAGTAGGCTAACCAGTGACTCCCCTCCCTGGGTTTGGAGGGGCTGTGCCCTTGCTCTGTGTTCCGTCTGCACGTCCCTGTGTTTGGCTCGTCTGTGCCGGTGGCACAGCATATCGCCCCGTGCGCATCGGGTGCTCAGCTCAGCCGGCGTGTCTTCCTGCCCTTGGGGAGCAAGGCGGTGGGGTGGCTTTTCCTCTCTGATGGGACTGCGCCCCCTCCCCCGACTGTGCCCCTAGGAGCTGCCCTCCTGGACCTGGAGCAGACCACTCTGCCGGGGATCGCCCACCTTGTGGTGGAGACCATGATCGTGTCTGACCAGATCCGTCCAGAGGACCGGGCCAGCGTCCTGCGCACCCTTCTGCTGAAACACAGGTGCCAGGGTGGGGGGCTGGGAGGGGGCCATCTAGTGCCCATGCCCTTCCAGGAGCACAGACTCTCCTGTGCGGCTTTCTAGCCTCTGCTTGTATAACCCCAGCGATGGGGAGCTTATTCCTCATTTGTGCTCGGACAGCACCAGCCACGAGAAAGTTTTCTTTTTTTACATGGAGGGAGAAGGGGTGAAAGCCTGACCCTCCGTTTCTCTGCATTAAGGGCCTCTCTGCCTAACCTGCCTTGCCCCCTCTGCCCTCTTCACAGCCATCCCAATGATGACAAGGACAGTGGCTTCTTTCCCCGAAACCCGTCCAGCTCCAGCGTGAACTCGGTCCTGGGGAATCATCACCCCACCCCCAGCCATGGCCCTGACGGCGCCGTGCCCACCATGGCTGATGACGTGGGGGAGCCAGCCCCACTCTGGCCTCATGACCCTGATGCTAAGGAGGTCAGTCGCCTTGCTTGGACCTGGGCTGGGGGACTGAGGGCACTCTGGTTTAGCTGGAGGCCACCGTTAGCTTCCCTGCGCGGGTTGGGAAGGTTGGATACCTGGCACCATATGAGGCATGTGGGGGGATCTATAGGAGACATGCATGAGGGCCCAAGCCCTAAAGAAACAGGAGGTTTAAATGGGACAATGTGGCAAACCCATGGCTCCCATTTCAACAGGATAAGGCAGAGGTGGTAGTGGCCAGCTTGGAGGGGGGTCCAGCACCTGAGCAGTCTCCTCTCGATGTGGGGCACATCACCAATGGTCCCTTTCCTGGCTGGGGAGGGGAAAAAACAGGGCCCAGGTCCAGGGGTTGGAGGGCATAGTCCAAGGCTGGAACAAGGGATGGGAGGGCCTGCCACGGCCTCCGGTCAGGGTCCCAGCCCTATTCCAGTTCTGCGTCCTCAGAAGCCTCTCCACATGCCTGGGGGAGATGGTCACCGGGGAAAAAGTCTGAAGCTGCTGGAGAAGATCCCTGAAGATGCTGAGGCTACCGTTGTGCTCGTGGGTGAGGAGGCAGGGGTCCTGGGTGTGTGTGCTTCCACCGTGCTCTGCTCGGCCTCAGCTCTGGCCCGCTGGCCAGGCCCCCAGTGCGTCCCTACCCTTCCTGACCTCCTGTCTCGCCCCCAGCTCGCGCTTTCCCAGTCCTCTGCCTGCTTCCCATCCAGTTTTCTGTTATCTCGGACTGCCGCTAGTCCATAGAGCACTTTTGTGAGAATTAAAAAGAAGCACTCCTTCTTGGAAACTCGTAACTTTTCATCTATTGGTAAATTATAATAAATATATAAACATATAAATATAAAAAAACATTTAGATCAGGGTTTCTTTGTGCAGTACTCAACCTGCTCAACTGTACATGATGGCCCCAGATGTTTTCTCCAGGGCCAGCCTGGGCGGCTCCTCTTTGCCCAGTGCCCTGTGCCTTACTGTTCCCCCAGGCTGTGTGCCTTTCCTGGAGCAGCCGGCGGCAGCTTTTGTGCGCCTGAATGAGGCTGTGCTCTTGGAGTCTGTGCTCGAGGTCCCTGTGCCCGTTCGATTCCTCTTTGTGATGCTGGGTCCCAACCAAACCAGCACTGACTATCACGAGCTTGGGCGCTCCATTGCCACCCTCATGTCTGACAAGGTGGGTCCTGCAGACCCTGGGTTGGGTGCTCTAGGCCTGTACCCCCTCCCCCCCGGGCCCTCCTTTTTCCCTGTCGCTTACTGCCTCTATCCTTGGCCCTGCAGGGGCTCTTCTGGGGGGGGGAGGCAGTGCTCTGGAGTGGTGGTAGAGGGAGCTGTTGGCTGAGGGGAGAAAAGGGAGCCCTGGGCTGGGGCTGTGGGAAGGGGAGGTGGTTGAAAGGGGAGAAAAACCCCAGACCCCCAAGTCTTGAATGTGGCATGAGACTAGAAAGGGAGGCCTGGGTATGTTGGTCTTTGCTGTGGCTTCTCCTCAGCTGGGACAGGAAGGTCCTTCAGCCAGGGGTGATGTGGGGAACGCTAACTGCCCAACTTGTAGGGGGTGGGAACTCCCCAGTCAGAATGGTTCTGGGGGCCCCTGCTGTGCCCAGCATTGCCCCTTGAGTTGTTGCATCGTGGAAAAGTCTGGAAGCTCCTAGAGGAATAGAAGGCACTCGGAGGTTCAGGGCTGTGGCCGATTGCTGGCCAGCGAGTCAATATTTTGACAATTGGACTGGACCTGTATATGTGGCTAAACACCCACCCTGCCTCTGGCTCGGTGACGGCCCCACACCTCCTCCCTGAAGCCCTCCCAGGGGCTCTCTGGGGGGCTCAGCCCTTGCCTCTCCTGCCCGCAGCTGTTTCATGAGGCTGCCTACCAGGCGGACGACCGGCAGGACCTCCTGAGCGCCATTAGTGAGTTCCTGGATGGCAGCATCGTGATTCCTCCGTCAGAGGTGGAGGGCCGCGACCTGCTGCGTTCCGTGGCCGCCTTCCAGCGGGAGCTGCTGAGGAAGCGGCGGGAGCGTGAACAGACCAAAGTGGAGATGACCACCCAGGGAAGCTATGTGGCCCCCGGGAAAGGTCAGACCCTTTGGGGCTCATACCCACCCCACCCCCGCTCTCCCCCCCACAGCTCCTAAGGTCGTGAGCCCAGCCTGTCCCGACTCCCTAACTCCTGGATGCTGGCCTCCAGCCCCAGATGGGAAGGATTGAGCCCCCCCCCGGGGGGGGCAGTAGGAGGGGGTGGTCTGTGCTCCAGCAGCTCCTTGTTCCCCCAGAGCTGTCGGTGGAGCTGGGGGGCTCCGAGGTGACCCCCGAAGATGACCCCTTGCGGCGGACTGGCTCGGTGTTTGGGGGGCTTGTGCGGGATGTGAAGCGTCGGTACCCCCATTACCCCAGTGATCTGCGGGACGCCCTGCACTCCCAGTGTGTGGCAGCCGTGCTCTTCATCTACTTCGCGGCCCTCAGCCCTGCCATCACCTTCGGGGGGCTGCTAGGTGAGGGGGAGGGGAGGCCGGGGAGGGGGACCCAGCATCACCTGTAAGGTCTGTGGTCAGGGGCCCCAGGGATCATTTTTGCAGGCAGCTATAAAGTGAGAGGGGGGCAGGAAGGGTGAACAAGGGGTAGGGGAGCCTGTGTTTTGGGGGGGTGCTGGGGGTGGAGTGGGAGGGTGGTGGTGAGGGAGGTGGGAGGGTGGGGCTGGGGAGCGGGACCTATCGATTGCTCTGCAGGGCTGCTCTGTTCTTGTCGGGTCCCCAGGTCAGGGTGGGCTAGATGAAGAGGAGGGGCCTGGTAGAAGGAGCCAGGCAGGACCCTCCCGCTGACCCTTGCCCGCACCAGGGGAGAAGACTGAGGGGCTGATGGGCGTGTCCGAGCTGATCGTGTCCACTGCGGTGCTTGGCGTCCTCTTCTCTCTGCTGGGGGCCCAGCCGCTGCTTGTGGTTGGTTTCTCAGGGCCATTGCTGGTCTTTGAAGAAGCCTTCTTCAAGGTGACAGCCCTCCCCTGCCCCCCGCTTCCGAGATCTCATGTCCCATCTCTCGGCCCAGGTGATGGGTCCCAGCAGTCTCTCCCCTCCTCCCCCTTGAGGGTCCCCCCCACTCTGCCCCCACCCTGTCCCATCCCAGAGGGCCCGATGTCCAGGGCAGACCGCCGTGGGTAACCACACCTCCCTCCTGGCCTCCAGTTCTGCCGAGCCCAGGACCTGGAGTACCTCACCGGCCGCGTGTGGGTTGGCCTCTGGCTGGTGGTCTTTGTCCTTGCCCTGGTGGCCGCTGAAGGCAGCTTCCTGGTCCGTTACATCTCACCTTTCACCCAGGAGATCTTCGCCTTCCTCATCTCGCTTATTTTCATCTACGAGACTTTCCACAAGCTCTACAAGGTGGCGGTCCAGAGAGGTCTGGGGGGGGGGTTGGGGGGGCTGGGCAGCGCCCTGGTGGGGAGAGCATGGGAGGGGGCAGCAGGGAGCATTGGGAGCAGAGGGGACGAGGAGGAGGGCTCTGCTGGGTGTGGGCGTGGGGGGTCGGGACACCCTGGGCTAGGTCAGAGCTGCAGGGCAGGGAGTCCCACCCCGAGGGTACAGGTTAGAACTCCAGCAGGATTCATCCAGTATGTGATGGTGTGGGGCACTGTCAGCGCTATGGGGGTCCTTTCGTAGAGGAGTGTGTGTGTGTGTGTGTGTGTGTGTGTGTGTGGTGTGTGTGAGACGTGGCTGCATATCCTGTGATACTGTTGCCTGGCCAGGTGTGTGAGGGGTCAGCACTCCTCCCCACAGCGGTATGAAATCAGGGTGATAGAATTAGGGTCACCTGCCCAGGTGAGTGCTAGGGCAACCTTGTAACCCACACAGGTGTTCACGGAGCACCCATTGCTGCCATTCTACCCCCCTGAGGGGACATCGGAGGCTGGGCTAGAGCTAAACGGGAGTGCCGTGCCCCCCACCGAGGGGCTGCCTGGCCCGAGGAACCAGCCCAACACGGCTCTGCTCTCCCTCATCCTCATGCTTGGGACCTTTCTCATTGCCTTCTTCCTGCGGAAGTTCAGGAACAGCCGCTTCCTGGGAGGCAAGGTGTGTGGCTGAGGAGCGGGGAGCCCCTGTGGGTTCCCCCTGCCCCCCGAGTTCCCGCCCTCACGGCCAGTCTCCGCTCCAGAGGGGGGCTTTCCCCTTTTCCCAGTCAACCCATGGACCTAAACTCCATCTGTGCAGTCCCTTCCCGGTCAGAAGCTTCAGAGTTCAATCAGACCAGGAATGCCCTCCTGAGCTGGGCAGCACCTGTGGGATTTAGAGGGGGCAGGGAGGGGGATTTCTGGCTCCAGCTCAGACCCGAGAGAGTTGGGAGTAATAAGTCCCTGTGTTAGTCTGTTGACCTCACTTCTACCCTTTGCTCCTTTCCCGCACTGGCCCCTCTCAAGGCTCGCCGCATCATTGGGGATTTTGGCATCCCCATTTCCATTCTGGTGATGGTCTTAGTGGATTACTCCATTACAGACACATACACGCAGGTGAGCAAGCCCCGCCTCCCTCCAGCAGCGGGTTCTCACCCCAGAGTCTCGGGAGGGAGGCCACGACAAGTTCCCATTGCCGCAGTGGCCACGGTCATGGGCAGAATTCAGCTTTTTTAGTGAAGTGGAGACCTGCTGGGGCCATGCTGGGGTGGGTGGGCTGGGGGCAGCTGAGTGGTTCAGCAGATGAGGCCAGCCGGGGGTTTGAGGCTCTGCGTGACCCTCAGCCTAGACTCCTGGAGCAGGTATGGAGCTGGGGGCCAAAGGACAGGTGTGCCTGGGGCTCAGGGAGAAAGGATGTCATTCTCTGTTCTGTGTCTAATCCTTGGAGGGACTCCGGAAGATGAAAAACTAATTTGCCCCAAACCTGTTCATATCTGGGTTTTCTGGAGCCCTGGCACTGGGAACACAGAGCTGGGTGAGAGCAGCTGCTATGTGGGGAGGCTATGTCCCCGAACCCCGTCTTCCTTCCTGCCACGCAGAAGCTGACGGTGCCCACTGGGCTCTCAGTGACGTCCCCCCATAAGCGCACGTGGTTCATCCCACCCCTGGGCAGTACCCGTCCTTTCCCTCCCTGGATGATGGTGGCAGCTGCTGTCCCTGCCCTGCTGGTCCTCATCCTGATCTTCATGGAGACTCAGATCACTGCGTGAGAGGGCTGGGGGACCCTGGGTGGGGGAGGCTGGGGAGGAGTGGAAGGCAGCAGGATGGGTGGCAAGGGTGGGGGCGGGGCACATGGCCCGGGGCACGGTTTCCCTCCAGTGCTGTGACAGGAGCTCCATCTGTCCCCACCACCATATGCAGGGTGGCACTTGGCAGTCCTCACAACAGTCTGGCACTGTGTTCTCTCACCCAGTGATGCTCACATGTGTCTCATTTTGGTTAAACCACAATGTGGTGAGATCTGGCATCTGGCTTTTGTGGCGTTTTAAATATCCACAGTCTGAGGTTTTAGCTCAAATGTGCTTCGAGGTGAGAACATCACTTTCGGAACTTGGAAGAGGAAGCTGGCAGATCCCGGGGAGGGTTCTTCAGTCTGCGCTGGTCCTTCCCCACTACACTGCCCCGCGACCAGCCTGCCGTCCCTGCCACTCAGCCGCACTTCCGTCCTGTGCCTGCAGGCTCATCGTCAGCCAGAAGGCCCGGAGGCTGCTCAAGGGCTCCGGCTTCCACCTGGACCTGCTGCTGATTGGTTCCCTGGGTGGGCTCTGCGGGCTGTTTGGGTTGCCCTGGCTCACGGCCGCCACCGTCCGCTCGGTCACCCACGTGAATGCCCTGACGGTTATGCGCACTGCCATTGCGCCCGGCGACAAGCCCCAGATCCAGGAGGTGCGGGAGCAGCGGGTCACCGGAGTGCTCATCGCCAGCCTCGTGGGTGAGAGCACCCGCCTCGCACCTCGCAAGGCCCCAGCTCCCGCTCTGCACACCTGCCTTCATGGACCCTGTGGCCTTCCATCCACTCTCCCTCCCAGGCTGGCCCCAGGTCCCCTCCGTGTCTTCCGACACATTGTGTCTAGCACTGCTCTCACCCCAACCTGCCTCGTGACACTCTGAGCCTTTTTACCCTGAGCCCTTTCTGGGTTCTCCGTCCGGCTCCATCCTCTCTCGTGTGTAGCAATGAGGCCCAGCTGGTCCCCACTTCACCAGGCCCGTCCATCGTCATGGGGGCTGTCCGAGGGGTCAGGTAGGTCTGTGTCATCTCCTCCAGGCCTGTCCATCGTCATGGGGGCTGTGCTGCGCCGGATCCCGTTGGCCGTACTCTTTGGGATTTTCCTGTACATGGGGGTCACGTCCCTGTCCGGTATCCAGCTGTCCCAGCGTCTGTTGCTTATCCTCATGCCGGCAAAACACCATCCTGAGCAACCCTATGTGACCAAGGTAGGGCCGGGCAGCGTGGAGGTGGGCAGATGGCCTGATGGGGCGGGGGTGCGAGGGGTGCCAGGGCTGGAGATGGACAGAGCGACTGTGGAGGGTAAGTCTGGGGACCTGGGGAACTCCGGCCCCAAAGGTGTGGGTGGGAGCGGGTTGGGCGCTGCGCCGTGACACTTGAGGCCCACTCTGCAGGTGAAGACGTGGCGAATGCACCTGTTCACCTGTATCCAGCTGAGCTGCATCGCCCTGCTCTGGGTGGTCAAGTCCACGGCCGCCTCCCTTGCCTTTCCCTTCCTGCTGCTGCTCACGGTGCCTCTGAGGCGTTGCCTTCTGCCCCGGCTCTTCCAGGACAGGGAGCTGCAGGCGGTAAGGGAAGCTGCTGGGGGCCCTGTTCGCCCAAGGGGCCCTGGAACCAGGGAGGCCTGGCTTCCAGTCTCTGCTGTGCCTCCTGCCAGCTGTGTGACCGGAGGCAAGTTCTCTAAGCACCTGGAATCTTACTTCCGTCTGCTTAAATGGACTGATAATGGAGTCTACCTTATAGACTTGTGGCGAGGATTGAAACCTAGTGCCCGTAAAGCACTGAGCGTGATGGTTTGGTGTGAAGTAAAGCATAGGACTGCTGCGGATGGCTGGGCAGTGGGAGTTGCTCTCGTTTTTACTATTATCAGGAGGTGTCACTGGGGCCATGACCTGAGGGTTTTGGCTGGAGGGACGTGTGCTTTGGGCTGTGGTCCCTGATGGTTCCCGCAGATCGCGAGGCCTGAGAAGTTGCTGGGGGAGCGGGAGGGCGAGCGCCGCCTCCCCGCCCCTCCCCGACCTTCTCCTCTCTGCAGCTGGACTCGGAAGATGCTGAGCCAAACTTTGACGAGGACGGCCAGGATGAGTACAACGAGCTGCACATGCCTGTGTGACCCTCGGCCGTGGTGGCCCTCAGAGACCCTGACACCTTAGTGATCCACACCTGGGCCCCAGGCAGAGCCCAGCCCCGGGGCCAGCAGGCTCCTCCCAACCCAGAGACGTGCCGGAACCACTCACGCCACAGCCAGAGCGCCCGCTGACTCTGCCCGGGCACCGACCTTGGCTCACCCAGGCCCCTTCACAGACCAGAACGGCACAGGCTTTGAGCTCATTATAACCACACTCCTTGTCTTGTGTCTGCCTCACTTTCTTGGTTCCACCTCTGGTCTGTCTGGTCATGCTTATCCAACTGGAATTGGAAGAATTCTCTTTTCAGGGTCATCAAAACCAGGGAGAGGTTTGAGGCAAGGACAGAATTCTCGGGGGAAAGGGAGAGAATCAAGACCACAGAAGGTCAGAGCTGGACCTTATCATCACCCCCTTGAGCCCTCGAAAGTACAGCCGGGACGCAGGAGGCTCAAGGTCTGGCTCAAGGTCACATACTGCTAATCTAGCTCCTGCTTGGAAGGGAGAGCGTGGGGGAGGGGTGAGAGAGGAGGTGGCTTCTCTTTAGCCATTGGGGAAATCAGATTGACCCCAGCGGCTGTGGGGCTGTAGAAGGAAATGGAAAATGTTTTCTTTTCTTGATCCCTGGCATTCTGAGGAGCAGGGACAGTAGCCCAACCCCCTAGACGCCAGGGTGGCGCTGCATTTGGGGTCCCTGGACCATTTTAGATTCTCACGGCTTAAGAGTAGCAGTTTGGGGATTCCTGAGCCCACTCCTTGTGCAACAGTCTGTTCTGCCAGAAATAACCTGGGAGGCCTTGAAGAGGGTGCAAACTGGGAGCCCATTGCGTCACAGTTGCTAGGCAACCAGTAGCCAAGCGAAGCCGGTTGTCCCTGTGTTGCCCCCTGGTGGCCACTCGCGCACACTGCAGGCTCTGTCCCTTCCGGGCAGGAGTAGCACTGCCATCTGGTGGACCCACTGGATCTCTTGGTCGGAAACTCCGTTCAAGCAAATTCCGTACCTGCCTGGGGGAGACGGGGTGGGGGTGGCGGTGGGGTTACAGAAAGGTTCCCCGGAGTTCCACAGCCCTGGGTGGCTCTGAGCATCCAGAGCCGGAATCCCTCAGCCCCACCTTTGCTGGCCCTGCTTCCTTATCCTATTCCGTTTCCTCCCCGGTGTTCAGGCCACCTGCTAGAGCCCTGAAGCTGGTCAGCAGAGAGGGGACAGACCACCGCGAGGCTGTGTGTTGTGTTCTTAGGGAAGAGGTGCGCCCTTCTAGATGTCCCGGATTGTCATTCAGGTGTGAGCATTTCATTCCTTTTGGTCTCTGACGACACGATGGTCTCTAACTTCATCAGGCCTTTGACAGGCTCCCTGGGCCTCTGTGAAGACAAAATCCCTTTTCCTTTAGATTGGCCAAGTCCAGGTGGAGTTTCAGAAGAACTGTGCCAGGGGCAAAGTCAAGGTTAAGCGCAAAAACCTAGACCACAGACCAGTGCAGAGCAGACGATAAAGGAGATGTCAGGGGCCACACGCTCTGATGGCCTTGGCTGAGAAGCTTCGTATGCAGGACTCTGTCCCTTTCCCGAGCCCTGATCGGGTAGCCTGGCTCCACGCCGGGACTTGGTGTGGTGCGTTTCCCCATTTGGTCTGGGGGATGCCAGGACCCCACAGGACAGAACCGGCTCCTTCCTGAGCCCCTGAGGGGAAGTGGTGACCAGAGCCAGGAAAGTGCGGCTCTTCATTGGACACAGGTTGTGTCTATCATCTCTGTTTGGCAAATAGCTGAAATTTGGGGCGTATTCCTCAACCGGAAAATGAGAAATGGGAGGGCGGGGGCTTTTCTAAAGGAATATGTCTCGGTTCTGGTTGGCGTGTCAGGGTGGCCTTCAGTAAAACCAGGCGCAGAGGCCTCGGAACAGTAGGTGAAACGATAGAACCTCTGGTTAGTGACTATGTTGCCCAGTGCGGAAGGACACAAATAAGGCCTGAGTCTGGAGCCATGAAGACAACTGCCATTCCCACCCCCCTTTCCCTGCCCCCCACGAAGGGAAGGCAGGTGCAGTTTAGTTAAGTACTGGTGACCAGAGTTGGCCAACTCGCATGCTGAGATGCTGGTCAGGGTGAGGAAGGTGGGGGCCTGCGGAGGCTCCGAGAGGCCCGAGGAAGTTGCAGCGACCCGAAAGTTTGCCAGGGATGGGTACCTTGAGGGGGGCAGAGGAAGAAGTCATAGTGGGGGCCCAGTTAGGCGTGGAAGAGAGAAAGGCAAGGGATAATGGAGCTGGCTTGGCTTGGGGCCTGGACCCTCAGGGCTCATTTCATTGGGGGACATTGAGAGTTTGTCCTGAATCCTTCATAGCCTGTTTCCTCTGACTTTCTTTTTACTGCTGTCTACCCTCATCCTCCTGGAGCATTGGGCAGCTCGACTGAGGACATCTCCTTCCACAGGAAGGAGAGGAAACCAACAGAGAGGAGCCCCATCTGGCCCCAGGTGGTGGCACAGCTCTGGGGAACTCTGATGGGGTTAGAGGTGTTTGGAATGACAGGCCCCACTGGTACCTGCTTTGGACTGAAAACAGCTTTGTAAGTGGGCATGCGCAAGGTGGGACAGGACCCTTCTAATAAGGAGAACTGTGGGCCCACTGCCATGTTGCCCTTCCCTTGCCGCTTTCTGCGTGGGATTAGGGTCACATTCTGGGGAGCTGCCCAAAGCTTTCATTCTTGGGCAAGTTCAAGCCCATGTCAGGCCCAGAGAAGTGCTAACTCATTCTTTTACTTTGAGCAGAGAGGGCGGCGGGCACGTCCTCGTTCCGTGCTGAATATTCAGCTCACTCAAGGTGTCTGTGCCCTCGTGCAAGCTTCTGGCTGTCAGCGCTCACAGACCATCTGCTTGGACTGCCCTGAGCCCCTCCTTCGGGGCACAGAACCTGGCAATAATGTGCCCCATTTGGCAGCCTGTGTGACATCTCTTCTGGGATCAGGTGACTCAAATAATAAACATGCCTGTTGGCACTTAGAGCTTCTAAAGGGAATTCTGAGTAGCAGTGGAAAGGCAAAGCAGGACTCAAGGACGCATGTGCCGAGCGCTGCCCGTATGGCAGGCGATGAAGCCATTGTTGAAAACAACAATAAAACAGGTCCTGGCGAGGCACTGAACTGTGGATGGAATCCACTGTGGCAAACAGGAAACCCAAAGTGAGGAGTTTGGTTTCCAGATAAATAAATTCTATAACTGTCTGAGAGAGAGGACCGGATTGGTTGTGTGGCTTCCCATTGTACAAGGAGCAAACTCCAATATTTGTAGGGTTAACATTCTGGAAGGAAGATTTCATATTTGAGACCTCTGCTGGGATTATTTTTAATCTAGTTGGAAATGTTTCTTTTTATTGAACAATCCTTTGTCAAGTGCTGACCAAGCAGACAGCCTTTGGGATGTTCTCCAGGGGTAGGGGGAAGGGTCCTGCTTGGATCTGGGGGGAGGGGCTGGAGGAGCAGCAGGGAGCTCTTGGGACAGGGCTGCCAGGATCATGGGAGGTGAGGGACAGAGAGGAGGTGGTCCAGCTGGAGAGAGAGCAGGCCTGGAAGCTGCTGGACGACAGTGTTGAGGAGAAGAGGGAGGGCGTTGAGGAACGTGTACAAGGAGGCTTTCACCTTGGCGCGCTGGCCACGACACCTCTCCCGCTGCACCTCTGTGGCTCGTTTTTGTCTGTCTTCCCTCTGGGCCATAAGATGGGCAGAGACCGGCCTGAGCCTTTTTTGTGCCCCTCACAACAACAACACACAGTGCCTGGTCACAGGGGTGCATGGAGGGCTTCGGGTAAGCAGGTGGCAGGGAAGGAAGGGCGAAGGGGTCAAGCAGGCTGCCCCATTTCAGATCTACGGGTGGCACCAGTAGAACTGTTAAAAAAAATTCTGAAAATATTGTTTTTCATGTTTGTTAGTTTCATTTCTAGCGGTCACTTTCTTGGTGTCCGTTAGTGATGATTTCCTCAAGTCCAAAGCGGCATGGTGGGTTTCCTTCTGAGCCAGTGGGAGGGAGGGGTGTTGGGGATTCTGCATACTAGGCGCTGATGAGCAGACAGTGGCGAGTGGGAAAGAGAAAGTGCCATCGGGGCCCCAGGAACTGTAGGAGCCAAATGGGGGCCGGACGGGGAGTCGGAGAGATGGCCCTGGGGCTCAAGTCAGCANGAAGCTTCACGTTCCGGCTTAGCCGTCCTGTCCCTGCTCCGCGAGCGGTTCTTCAAAATGGTAATGACAGAGGGACAGGGGATCTTCTTCATGCTGGTTGTGGAGGGCCCACCATATTTAGAACTTACCCCAAAGTCAGGACTCCTGGAGGTTGTCCTCAGGCTCTGTTTCCTTTCCTCCAGCTTCTGCTGTCTGAGGCCCAGCCCTCACCCCCATTCCCACTATAGCTGAAAATCATTCCTCATTATTGCTTCTCCTTAGTGTGGAAAGACAAATACACGGTATGTTTATTTATTTTAGAAAGGGCAGGACCATGCCTATTTCTAGTCTGTGTACCAAGCAGCCTGGATGGCCGTATGTAGCGTATTCTCATGTTTGGGCTAATTGGCTGGGGGCTGTGATCCGTGAGGCCCTCCCTGGCTCGGCTGGCCTTGCTGTTGTTGGGGGGCATTGGGTTTCCATGGCCAGGGCATGAAGCTGGGAGTCGGGAGTCCTGGGTTCTAGCTCGGCTCAGGCATTAGGTGATGACTTCGGTTATGTTCCCTCATCCTTCTGGGAAATTAGGGACTTGGCTTCAATGCCTCTTCTGTAGCCCTGTCGTTCTCCCAGCAGACCTTGCCTACTGCAGTGGCTGCCTCAGGAAGGGTGGGAAGCAGGAGGCGGTAGTGTCATGGTAACCCCCCAGCCCCAAACAACCTCTGGGCAAACTTAAGAACATTTTCCTTAGCCTTGCCAGGAAAGTAGATCCTAGGGGAGTCCGCTTTTCCATTCCCAGGGGAATGAGAAACTCAGGGACCACAGGGTGTGAGGTAGGGTGAGGAGCGGGGTTCAGTGATGATCTTGGGGGATGACTTTGGGAGTCATGACTGAATAATCAGACAAAGTTCTGACAGATAACCGGAATTCAATTAGATGAAAGTTTACTACCCATGAGGATTGTGCAGTCCCCAGGCATAAAAAGCATATGAAAAGAACGCAGGATTTTTTTTTTTTAAGATTTTATTTTTTAAGTAGTCTCTACACCCAATGTGGGGCTCGAACATACAACTCTGCGATCAAGAGTCACCCGCTCCATTGACTGAGTCAGCTGGGCACTCCTAGAATGCAAGATTCTTTAGAGTTGGATGGGAAAATTGATAGTTACATGATACCTTAAGAGTCAAATAAATGCAAAATCAGGTGTGGGCCCTGGATAGGCGTTAGGGACTGGACTCTGGTTTGAAAACTAGTAATCAATCACCAGTCTCTAAGGGAGTGGTCTCCTTGGGGATAGGGATTTTTAGCTTAGAAAATTAAAGACTTGGGGCGCCTGGGTGGCACAGCGGTTAAGCGTCTGCCTTCGGCTCAGGGCGTGATCCCGGCGTTATGGGATCGAGCCCCACATCAGGCTCCTCCGCTATGAGTCCGCTTCTTCCTCTCGCACTCCCCCTGCTTGTGTTCCCTCTCTCGCTGGCTGTCTCTATCTCTGTCAAATAAATAAATAAAATCTTTAAAAAAAAATTAAAGACTGGAGGAAACAGGACTTGACTGGTCCACCAGTGAGGATCCAGTCGGCATCCACCCCAAAGTTCTCACTGATGAAAACCTTAGTTAAAAGAAGGAAATTATCTCTATTATGCATAGACATTTTAGTAGTCCAGGGAAAGCACAAAATTCAGCACACAAATGTTTAAGGGAATTAAAGCTGTAGTTTTAATATTTTCAAGTTAAAGGAATTTGTGCATATATTACTGTCTTAGACTGTTTGGGCGGCTATAACAGAAGACCCCGGACCGGGGGCTTATAAACAACAGAAATGTATTACTCATGGTTCTGGAGGCTGGGAAGTCCAAGATCAGGTTGCTACAGATTTGGCATCTGTGAGAACCCACGTCCTGGTTCCTAGATAGCTATCTGTCTCCGCACTGTGTCCTCACAGGGCAGAAAGGGCGGGAGAGCTCTCCGGGCTCACTTATAAGGGTGCTAATCCCATTTTTAGGGACTGCACCTTCAGGAGCTGATCATGTCCCAAAGGCTTTACCTCCTAAATACCTTCACCTGGGGGCTATGATTTTAATGTATGAATTTTGGGGGGCATCAACATTCAGCCCGTAGTGAGGAGGCTTCATGTACATGCAATTTTATTTTATTTTCTAAAGATTTATTGATTTGAGAGAGAGTGCAAGTAGGGGGAGGAACTGAGGAAGAGGGAAAGAGAGAATCTTTTTTTTTTTTTTTTTAAAGATTCCACCTATTTATTTGACAGAGACAGAGACAGCCAGCGAGAGAGGGAACACAAGCAGGGGGAGCGGGAGAGGAAGAAGCAGGCTCATAGCGGAGGAGCCCGATGTGGGACTTGATCCCAGAACGCCGGGATCACGCCCTGAGCCGAAGGCCGACGCCCAACCGCTGTGCCACCCAGGCGCCCCGGGAAAGAGAGAATCTTGAGCAGACTCCCCGCTGAGTGTGGAGCCCGATGCAGGCCCTATCCCGGGACCCTGAGATCAGGACCTGAGCCGAAATCCAGAGCCATACGCCCAACCAGCTGAGCCACCCAGGCGCCCCTAAGTTGAAATCTTTCTAAATTTACATATAGTTGGAAAATTTAAGAGCATATAAGCTTGACTGTTTTTTGCATGCGTAATTTATTAAATCTTATGAGAGTCACTTCAGTGCTTGGGAAGGTTTGTCAGTCAGATGAAGTACTTAAAGAGGAATGGAATATATTAAATGTACAAATGCTGCTTAAAATGTTAAAGAGGTTTAATTAACTAAGTGTATAAATGGGACCAAACATTAATCAAAAGCCCTTTCAGAGTGATTGTTAATATTTGCTAGACTTATAAATAGGATAATAAGCTTCCTAAGCTGATTTTAAAAGCTGAAGGAAGGGCAATGCATTTCTGAATCTCTATTTTTAATAAATTAAATACTAATTTTCAGCAGCCAAATAGAGCTATGCACAGTCTTTTCTGCACACCAAAGCCACCCTCAAGGAATAAAAAACTCCTCTAAGCAGTGAGTGGGTCTTCAGCGGTGCAGCAGGGAGCAGGGTGAGTGGAAGGGAGAGAAAGGGAAATAAGATTTCAGTGTCATTAGAATTGTCTTGTTCCCAGGGTCAGGCTAGTTGGTTTATTCCACCCAATGCCAAATTGCTCAGGTCGCAGGAAGACACTAAGAGACTAAGTAAGTACTGTGTGCCGGGTCAGAGTCGAGCACGAGGGTGTTTGGCAACTAAGCGGGAGATCAGGGTGGCTTTGGGCCCCTCGCCATCCCTTTTAGCAAGCCCTTCTAGGTGCAGTCCCACTGCTCTCTTAGCTGTAAGTTATTCCTCATTTCCCCCCAGCAGGAGTAAGGTTGTTCCTGGGAGAGGCCGACATTTTTATTTTCCAGAGGGGGTTTGCTGCCCAGGGCCAGTGAATATGCATCACTCAGAATGCTTGTTTGCACCTCACAGAAGCCAGTTCCAGCCAATTTAAGCAGAAACGGAGCTGTCGAAAAGCCGCTCGTGGAGCCATTGGGAAGGTAGGAGAAACCAACTCAGATGCCATTTGGCCAGAGCTGCTGTCAAAGACATGCCATAGAAAAAGTTGGGTGAGTGGAACCTGGCTGGCTCAGTTGGAAGAGCATGTGGCTCCTCTGGATTTTAAGTTTGAACCCCACGTTGGGTGTAGAGATTACAAATCAATCAGTCAATCAATCAATAGTTAGGTGAGAATGTTGCTGCCATGATGGAGCGTATCTGTTGCAGTTCGAGCCCCCGCTGGTGGATTCCCTACCTGGTATTGCTGCCACAGCTGGCCCTGGAATGGCCACCAGGAGGATCCCCCGTTACCCTGCTTCTCTGTGTGGCCAGCACCCGGCCCACGGTCTCAGGTGGATGCATCTGACTCTCTGAGCTGACATCACATGCCTGTGTCCACACTGCGGGGATGGCTGGGAATGAGAGTAGGTGCCATTTCTAGTTTCTGTGGTGCGAGATGGGTTCTGATTTCCTCTGACACTCATAACACTGGTGTGTTGAAGCCAGTTTACAAAAGTCAGTTAAAATTTCAGGGACTTGTGAGCTGGTTGTCAAACACAGCCATTATTAAAAATAAATTATAGTAACAGTACTTTCCCCTACTTTTCCTGCAAACTACAACTAAAACCCCTGGTCATTAAAAGAAACATGAGGAAGACTCTGAAAGAGAAGAAGGTGGACCAGCTGGGGACCTTGAGACCTGAACACATCAGTGATTTCTTTGGGACTTCCTTTTGCCTCATATTTCCTAAATATGGAGCTATAAAGAAGCTGGCAACCCAGAAATTGCCAATGGGTACAGACAAAAAAAGCTCCCACAAAAGTCTGCTCTTTCCAGCCAATGGCCAGGAAAGGAGCAACATAGCAAGTTAGAAATCTTCTAAACAACAACTGCCAAACAAACACCAGAGAAAACTGTGGTCCCATCCCCACAAATGCCAACAAAGTATAAGTGGGGAGCCTAGACTTCCAACCTCGAGAGACCTCAACACCCTGCTGGGATGGTGTCACAGAAGGTCAAGTAGGGGGCCTACACTTCCATCTCCATTTATGAGTAAGGAGGCACATTCTCTCCCACCCTAGGGGATGGTATCAGAGGAGGCCTGGTGGAGAGTCAGAACCATTGCCCAGCAGTAGGAGACAGATTAGAATATTATATAATGATAAAAATTTAACCCTCTAAGAAAACTTCAACAGAGCTATGGAATCTGCAAAGTAGAACTTGATTGAACTGAAAGGAGAAACAGACAAATCATACTTACTGCTGCAGGCATCAACAGTCCTCTCAATGATCGATAGAACAGTTGATAGAAAATCAGCAAGGAGGGGCGCCTGGGTGGCTCAGTTGTTAAGTGTCTGCCTTCGGCTCAGGGCGTGATCCCGGCGTTCTGGGATCGAGCCCCACATCAGGCTCCTCCGCTGGGAGCCTGCTTCTTCCTCTCGCACTCCCCCTGCTTGTGTTCTCTCTCTCGCTGGCTGTGTCTCTCTCTGTCAAATAAATAAATAAAATCTTTAAAAAAAAAAAAGAAAATCAGCAAGGAGATAGAAGAGCTCAACAACACGATCGACCAACAGGATCAGATTGACATTTACAGAATAGTAACCCAGCAACATTAGAATATGTCCTGTTTTCGAGTGCTCGTGGAACATGTACCAAGATAGGCCATATCTTGAGCTGTAAAGCAAATTGCAGCATGTTTAAAAAAATTGAAATCATCGGAGTTTGTTGTTTGACCACGGTGGAATCAAACTAGAAAATCAATAAAAGAAAAATAATGGGAAAATTTACCAACACCTGGAAACCAAACAACACACTTAAGAAAGGAGTCAAAGATGATCCAAATAAATGGAGGGGCATACTATGTTCATGGATCGGAACACTCAGCATCACAGATGTCAAGTGTCCCTAAGTTGATGTATAGTTTTAATGCAACTTTTATTAAAATCTATGCAAGATTTTTTGGTAGATAGATACAAGATTATTCCAAAATTTATATGGAAAGGTATAAAAACTAACAGCTAAAACAAGTTTGAAAAAGAAGAATAAAATGGGATGAATCAGTCTACCTGATTTCAAGACTAATTACGTTGCTACAGTAATGAAGACTGTGTGGTATTGATGGAGGGATAGACACATAGATTATTGGAACAGAATGGAGACCTCAGGTATAGACCCCCACAAATATGTGCAACCAAATTTTGACAAAAAGTGCAAAGGCAATTCAATGGAGGAAAGATAGACTTTTCAAAAATGGTGATGGAGCAATTGTGTGAGACCTAAGTCTCACACCTTGTATAAAAATTAGCTCAAAATAAAACACAGACTTAAATGTAGAAGTTAAAACTAAAAAAATGTTGGCAAAAAAGAAAATCTTTAGATTCAGAATTTAGAAATTCTTAGACTTGGCAATAAAAGCATGCTCCATAATAGGAAAAATTGATAAATTGGACTTCATCAAAAACTTTAAACTTTGCTCTTCAAAAGACCCCAAGAAGAGGCCTGGGTGGTTCAGTTTGTTAAGCATCTGCCTTCAGCTCAGGTCATGATCCCAGGGTCCTAGGATTGAGTCCTGCATCAGGCTCCTTGCTCAGTGGGGAGCCTGCTTCTCCCTCTGCCTTACACTCAGCCTGTTTGTGCTCTCTCTCTCTGATAAATAAATCTTAAAAAAAAAAAGACCCCAAGAAGATGAAAAGAGTAGGAGAGAATATTTGCAAACCACACATCTGACAGAGAATGAATATCTAGAATAATATAAAGAATTTCTAAATCAATAGCAAAAAACAAATAATCCAGTTTGAAAAACAGGCAAAGCATATGAAGAACCATTTCACTGAAGAGATATATAGATGGCAAATAAGCACACAAAAGATGTTCAACTATAGTAGTCTTATCAGGGAAATGCAAATTAAAATTGCAATGAGATATCACTGCACATCTATCAGAATAGCTAAAATAAAAAGTAGTGATAACACTGAAGTCCAGTGAAGATGTGGAGAAACTGTGTCACTCATGCATTGCTGGTGGGAAGGTAAAATGGGACGGCCACTCTGGAAAATAGTTGGGCAGTTTCTTAAAAACCTAAACATGCAAGGACTACATGACCCAGCAATTGCACTCCTGGGTATTTATCTCAGAGAAAGGAAGACTTATGTTTATACAAAAACGTGTACACAAATATTTACGGCAGTTTTATTTGCAATAGACAATCCAGATGTCCTTCAATGCGTGAATTGGAGGAAACAAATTGGAATACTAGTCAGCAATGAAAAGAATGAACTTCTGGTACAGACAGCAGCCTGTCTATATCTCTAGAAAATAACGTTGAGTGAAAAAAGCCAATCCCCAAAGGTTATGCACTGAATGATTCTGTTTATATAATATTGTTAAAGTGACAAAATCACAGAAATAGAGAACAGGTTAGTGCTTTCTGGAGTTAAGGAGGGGATAAGGGTAGGAGGGAAGTAGGTGGCTATAAAAGGATAGCCCGAGTGGTCGTTGTTGCAGGCAATGTCCTGTATCTTGGCTGTGTCAATGTCAATATCTGAGTTGTGATATTGATCTCAGAATAAAAAGCTGAATTTGGAAAAGTAAATTATGTAAACCCAATGAAATACAACATATTAAAAGCAAAGTTATTAAATACTGGAAATTTGTCACTCCTTAATTATTTCATTACTTTTACTATTATCTATGTTCTTGAAGTTATTTGTGCTTGTGGTACCTGTGTGGTAGAAATATGTAACAATGTGCCTCTCTGCCCAATTCTGCATTCAGTGGCATCACGTTGATAGCTCGATCAGCCCTAGCGGGAGTATCTACACCACAGAAATGAGCAGACACTGTAGACTAAGTCTCCCATCCCTTCACAGCAGATTGATAAACTTATACCAGGACACCACTGCTTATAACGTAAGAGATTTCCAAAACATAAGAAGTGGGTTTAGATACTCAGGAAACACCCCCTCCGCAATTAACATATGTCCATCAAAAAATGGATAATGATTTGGATCAGTTTTGAGAGGAAGAAGCTGGGCACTATTTTTTTTTTATTTTTAAAGATTTTAAAGTAATTTGTATACCCAACATGGGGCTGAAACTCAAAACCCCGAGATCAAGAGTCAAATGTTCCACCAACCGAGCCACCCGGGTGCCCCAAAGCTGGGCTCTTCTTAAGGCTATCCCCTGTCCACTTCATTGCTACCCGCATTTTCTACAAGGCAGTTGTGGACTGTGGACGACATGGGTGCTGGAGGGGAATGGAATCCTGGCTGTTGATAATCTTGTTTTTTGAATATTCAGCAGAGAAATGGCAGGATGGTAGAACTACAAAAAAATGGAGCCTTATGAATGCTCAGATATCTTTGCACTTTTCTCCAGGCAATATTCTCTCTAGGGTTTCTCTCTCCATCAAATTCTGATCCTTTCTTTAGCATCCTGGTCTAGGGACCACATAGCTATTGGTTTGGCTCTTCAGCAAATATCTCCTTTTCATGCTTCTCCGTTGGGCCATAGGTAGGACGGGCGTGGGGGGCGATGGGCCTGTGATAGGCACCTGATGAATCATCCTATGCCATGTGGTGGGACGGCTGTGGCGACCGGTCCAAAAGTGGGCAGGTGCAGACAAGGGGATACACGGACTCTGGGTATAAGGAATTCTCTTCATCCTTGGGCTTGCTAAACTGGCCCTGGCAGCCTCCATGCTCCTCGCCACACAGAGACGGCTTCCCCGAAGCCAGAGTGTGGCCAACACAGAGCTAGGCAGAGATGAGAGATAGACACACAGACAGACAGATGGAGTCCGATTTGGGCTGAGTCCCTGGGAGCTCCTGAGGTCCTGTTCCCCAAAGCTTGTTCTTCTTCTTAGCTGAATTCCCTTTTTGGCTGAAGCAAAACCGAGTTGAGTTTTTGGTGGCACGTGCAGCCAAGAGAATCCCAGATAAACACACACTCCTTATCTAGCCTTGCCCTGGTCTCTGTGGCTTCTGTTCCTTCCTCTGACTCTCGATCCCTCTCCCCTCTATTTGGGATATGTACACGCTGTCCAAAGCCGCCAGGCGCAGCCTAAAACCCTGGGAAACCCCTTTCCACCTAGACATCTGGTTAACTTGCAGTATCCAGAGGTCCCCTCAGTGTCTCATGCTGCCACCAGCCACTGAGTTGAGTCAGAGACAGGGTAACAGCACGATTCTGCTGTTTTATAGACTGAAAGAAACATTTGGGCAGGAATACACGTTTTTGTGTTTTTGTTTTTTCCAATATAGAAGAAACCTCCGCACATCAAGCCAAATGTTTTCGAGAAGCGTTTTGTGGTGGTAAACTGATTGGGTGCTGAGACACCTCCGTCTTCGGCTCCCATATTCCCTGATTTATTTTGGCATCGGGACGTCAGGAGCGCCACTGTCTAGCCCCATGTGAAGGTTTCGTCTATGCAAGGGAGTACACTGCATATGGTTTATTTCAATTAGCTTAATTGTTTTTGGTATTTAATAGCTAGTTGTCTTAATTAGCTTCCAAAGCACAACAATGCCGACAACGGTAATGGCTGCATCTTATCCATATGGTTACAGAAGACGGATGACTCCATTTCCCATCCTCAGGCTGTGCAAATCTCCGGAGAGGACCCAGCAGATGCGAGGGGAAGAAGATGGAAGTCCTCCGGAGAACTGACCCGGCCTTGAATGCAAAACCCGAATATTAAGAATAAATGAGGAGGTGATGGACAGGGGAATAAAACAGGAGAATGAAGGATTTATGCAGGACTCGAGTCATCTATTTTCTTAATGTGCATACCATGGAGTGTTGCTGAGTGAGTAATAACAACAAATTTCATGGTGCCAGCAGGCTCTATTGGTTCTGATCTGCAAAGGCAATGTTTGAAGACCAAATTGTAGGACACTGAAAGTGAGAAATGCCCCCAAGAGCAATATGTCTTGGGAAAAGCTGGTACCCGTCAAAACGTGGGTGACGTTTCTTTGGCAAATCTGGCTTAGAAGGAGTTCATAGCTAGTGCCTGGCATATATTCAAAGCTTAATATATGTTTTAATCAGCACCTGTCAGGAAATCCTTTGGGCTCAATCTTCAGAATATATCTAGAACCTGCCGCCAGCACATCCTTAACTGCTATAATCCCGCTCCGATCTGTCATCATGTTTGACCTGCCCGCCCTGCCCAGTCTCCCCACTTGTCCCCCCTGCATCTACCCTCAGCTCCTACAGTTAATTCTGAACACAGCAGCCAGAGGAATATATTTTTTAAAGATTTTTTTTATTTATATGAGAGAGAGAAAGAGTGAACAAGCACGTGAAGGAGGAGGAGGGTCAGAGGGAGAACCAGACTCCCCGCTGAGCAGGGAGCCCGACGCGGGGCTCGATCCTGGGTCTCCGGGATCATGATCTGAGCTGAAGGTGGACGTTTAACTGACTGAGCCACTGAGGTGCCCCAAGAGGAATCTTTTGAAATGTAAATCATATCATATCACTGCCCTTCTCCGAACTTTCTAATGGCTCCCACCTCACTCGGAATGAAAGCTGAGTCCTTGAGATGACCAGTCAGGTACCTGATCTGGTCTTACTTCCCTGAGCTCATCTGCTCCTCCTTTGCCCCTTTCCCTCCCCTGCACCTGCACTCAATGTCCCTCACATTTGCAAACTTGCAGGCTGCACTGCACAGTGCCCTTCCCATTAGCCACGTGTGGCTAGGGACGATCGTGTCGGACTGCGCACGGATAGAACATCTCCAACATCACAGAAGGTTCTGCTGGACTGTGCTGCCTTAGGGACTTTATATTGGCTGGAAAGCTCTTTCCAAAGATGTCCACATGGCAAACTGCCTCAACTCCTGAGCCTTTGCTCCAATGTCATCTTTTTCAAGAGGCCCCCTCTGACCACCCAGCTTAAAATCTCAACCCACAGCCCGGCTCCCCCACCAATCATTCCGCTCCCCTCACTCTGTTTTTTTCTATAGCACCTAACACCATATTGCATATTAAAGAACTCAGTTATTTATTATACTCATTGATTATCGTTAGTCTCCCCCCACCCCCCGCCAGTGAAAATGAATAGGGTTTTTGCCAGCACTGCGTCCTTGGCATCTAGCACAGTACCTAGCACAGCGCAGGGTAGATGCTCATTGAATATTGGTGGAAGGGATTAGTCAATGGGTCCGCGTATGTACTGAGCACGTGCCGTGTTTCTGGCTCTGTGGTAGGCGCTGGGGATACAGAGAAGAATAAAAGAGTCATTGTTCCTGCTGTCATAGAGACAAGTAAACAAGCACTAATACAAATTCTTTTTTAAAAAAAGATTTTACTTATTTATTAGAGAGAGAGAGAGTGCACAAGCAGGGGGAGCAGGAGAGGGAGAAGCAGGCTCCTCGCTGAGCAGGGACCCTGGGATCACGACCTGAGCGAAAGGCAGATGCTTCACTGACCGAGCCACCCAGGTGCCCCCCTAATACAAATTCTGAAGAGTTCTATGAAAGAGAGAAATAGTAGAAAGTAGAAAATAGCGTGTGTGTGTGTGTGTGTGTGTGTGTGTGTGTATGTGTATCAGGGTGGGGAGACTTTTTGTTGAGGACAAAACAGCTTTGGAAAGAAGGGTGGAGGGGGGCAGTTGGAGGAAGGGGTTGAAGTGTAATCCAGAGGAAAATGGCTGTGCAGAGGCTGTCATGCACGGAAGGACGAGTCAGTAGTGCGTGGGAGAGGATTGAACAGTCATCACAGTTCGGGCATCGAGGGGGGGCAGCCTTCCCTGGCAGTGTTACTCCATGTGTGGTCTTGCCCCAGCAACATCTGAATCATCTGGGATCCGGTTAGAAATGCGAATTCCTGCGGCCACCCCCAGACTTGGGAATCTGTGTTGTAATGTGCCCGTCAGGTGATCCTGATGTTCCCTGTTCTTTGACACTGTTCCCTGTAGAGTCCCACACCAGTGGGCACCCGCTGACCATTGCTTGAATGAATGAATGAGTGAAGGAGGGGATCTGTGTAGTGCTTGTGTGAACGGTGCCTGTTCCTTGGCAAAAGCTCCAGTAATATGCAGCTCAGAATACAAAGCGATGCTTTCTTTCTTTATTGAGCCAGACGACAATCATTAAGTGGAAGAATAAAAGAGAAGGGAAGACCCAAGCGTCACAGGAATTCAGGGAGGTGGATTTAGAGAGGAAGGTAGAAGGCATTCCTCTGGGGAAAGCGAAGGCTTGAGGCTGAGGGGAGCACGGCTGGGTCCTGGGGGAGAACAGGAGGCCACAGGCTGGAAAGGGCAGTGTGTATGTGAGGAGGGGACGGTCCTGGAGAATGGACAGGTCTCTCTACTGTCGTTGTAGAAATTGTGCAGTAGGACGCCTGGGTGACTCAGTTGGTGAAGCCTCTGCCTTCGGCTCAGGTCATGATCCCAGGGATCCCTCGGGATCGAGTCCCACATCGCATCAGGCTCTCTGCTCATCGGGGAGCTTGCTTCTACCTCTCCCTCTGCCTGCTGCTCCCCCTGCTTGTGCTCTTTCTCTCTCTCTTGCATGCTCTCTCTCTCAAAGAAATAAATAAACAAAATCTTTAAAAAAGGGAAATTGCACAGCAGGTATGGCGAGCTGGTCTCCAGGCGATTTTAGGGAGGTAGTGTTGCATTTACAAGGTGATTAGAGTAACCACGTATGGTGGTCTTGGCATTACTTACAGAGCACCTTAGCTGTGCATTTAGTGTTTAAAAGAGAAGGATGGTATCATCACCATCTAGCATTTTCTATATGCCACACACTGTCCTAAGCATTTTACACCCATATGCTCATTCGATCCTCACAATCCAGTGAGGTAGCTACTTTCTTATTTGACCAATGAGGGACTGTGGCCCAGAGAGGTCAAGTAACTTGCCTAAAATCACCCAGCTACTAAGTGGTGAAGCCTGTTTTGAGCCCAGGCAGTCCGGCTACCGCTACCACGCTCTGAGCACAAAGGACCTTGAGACATAGTTCACTGCCTTCTGGCCACCAGTCCCTCTGGAGGCCCTCTTGGGTGTGCTGGTGGTCGGTGCTTTAGAATGTTCTTCTTTTCTGGATCCTTTGTTCTCCCCTCTGACTCTGTCCTCTACCCTCTGGTTTTTGTGGTCAGTGTGTTGCATGAGTGGGTGGGACGGACGGTGCAAGTAGAAGGAGGGGGCTGTGGACCTTGCCCCAGGTCTGCGCAGGGGGAATAGAATTTTATGGGGTGCAAAGTTTACACTCTCTTGGGAGACCTCTTTAAGAAAAAGAATACACAAATGCCTTGCTTTTGCAAATTTTATAAAACCATTGACCCAATGAGTTCTGACAAGTCCCCTCCCCACACCCAGGGCTTGGAAGGGGCCCCATTAGCTTCTCAGAAAACCTGCCGCTGGGTTTGGGCCTGTTTTCTTCAGCTGTGCCGGAGTGGAGGGTCTACAAGATGAACGTCTTTCTCTTGCTAATATCCTTCTCCTCTTAGAGTAAAAGTCAAGCATATCATGCTTCTGGAATCTCCTTTTCTCACCTCAGCAAAGCCTTGGGGTGATCTTTTTATCCTTCTAGCTTGGGAGAGAGCAAGAAAACTCTATCCTGCCTCATTTAGGGGAATAGTGGTGTATTAAAGGGTAAGGTGGTAGGTGGGGGACTCCACTGCGGTTAGCTGGGACACATAGCTGGCTTGCCTCCCAAAAAGGAGCTGGCTTTCTCTTGGCTGGGGTCCCAGGCACAGGCTGCCACCGGCTGCAGTAAATGAACCCAATCCTTCCCCTTTGCTGGCTTCCTGCTTATTTCAGCCTGTTTCCACATACCTTTCATAAACATGGTCCGGTGAGGGTGTGACCTGGCTCTAGCCTCAGCAAGGACCTGGCTTTTTCTATAAGGGATGTAGCAGGTAGCAAAGCGAGGGAGCAGCTTCTGTAGACGAGGCTTTTCCCGGTGCTCACGGGAAATTCCAATTTGGGCTGATGGCTACGCTGGAAGCTGGTTCTGGTCTGTCCTTAAAATAGGGACACCATCAAGGTGGCCATAGAGGCATAATTGAGAGGTTTGGGCCGGATTCTGGCCAGAGAGGCAGAGAGGAGCCGGGGTGGGGGAGGCCCGCGAGGGGTGAGCGCTGAAGCAGGGAGTCGGGCGGGGATGGAGGTCAAGCTCATACGTTTCCCCCCATCATAACCCATTAATTCTAATGAGCTGATATGCCAACTTCAGAGCGGCTGACGTGTGCTCTCAGCGTGCTGTCAGCTTCACCGTGGTTGTCCCGGGACTAACGTAGGCCATGGAAAGTGCTCACTTGATATTCAAATATTCCGTCTTTTCATTTTCTTCCCTCTCTTTCCCCTTCTCTCTGAGGAAATCGACTGGAAATGGCAGCTTCAGAGACAGCGCTGGGCTGCACGTTACAGCCAACCCAGCAGTCCTGGGATTTACAATCATAACCTCTTGGAACTGAACTACTAACTAATCCAAACACTAGTATATTAAGTCACCAACCCTGGCCTCCAGCAATTACCAAGACACCTCGCCGTTGTCGTCAGTCAGTCCAAAATGGCTGGAACGGCTGTTGCCTCTTTAATCAGGTCTCAAGCTTGGGGAGGCTGAGAGTCTCCGTTTTTTTCCTGCCTCCTTCATATTTTCCCTGAAAGAATGGAGAGGGAAGTCGTTTTCTTTTCTTCCCCCCCACCCATCCCTCCGGGAATCATGTGATCAGGTGCCAAGCCTGAAGATGGTTAAGCTAAAATTAAGTGCCAAATGTTCAAATGTCTTGAAACGTGCACATTCCTTTTAAGAAGGATTATGTTTCTTGAACAGGAATCCGAACTACAGGCAGAGTTCACCCAGAAGCTGAAATGACCAGCGAGTTGGAAAAGAAACACTTGTCAAAGGCAACAAGTTAATAAGGCAGACTGACCTTGAGAGCAGGATTTGCTTTTATCAAGGTCACCGTGCAGTGAATACTCACCCTGACTCTCAATGCGTGAACGGGGGCTGGCACGTCTCCCTTCTGATTCAGGCTGCTTTTGATCAGTGGTTGCTAAGGGGTGGGGATTTTAGCTGATGAATGCCTAACATTAAGTAACATCATGAGAACAGGGTTCTGTCTGGAGTCACACCGGCTGGACTGGAATCCTGGCTTCACCACTTTCTAGGTAAATGACCTTGAGCAAGCTACATAATCAGTCCATGCCTGTTTCTACCTTTCTTGAGCTGCTCATAGAATTGATACCTGCCTTTTGGGGTTGCTGTGAGAACCGTCCCTGGCACATAGTGCTACATAAATATAACAATTTATGATGATAAATTCATTTTCCATAATTATGATTGGTTAAAGAGAAGGTCTCTTTGGTGCTGATCTGTCTCTGACAACCTCTCTGTGCTTGCTAATCTCGCTTTAAGAGAGAGCAGGCCTTAGTTTCCGAGTTAGCTAGAATGCAATCATACTGTTTTTCGTTACATTTACTTTTATGGTTACCTCATATTTACATGGCAAGTGAAACTGGTTTTCTCTTTTTAACAGTGACATAAAAATTCTTTTAAAAAGACTTATTTATTTATTTATTTGAGAGAAAGAGAGAGTGCAGGGTTAGGGGCAGAGGGAGAGGGAGAGAGAATCTCAAGCAGACTCTACATTGAGCTCAGAGTTGGACCGGGGTTCGATCCCACGACCCTGAGATCAGGACTTGAGCTAAAACCAAGAGTTGGATGCTTAAACGACTGAGCCACGCAGGCGCCCCAGCAGTGACATAAACATTTTTAAAGGTAGCTTTATTTAAATAAAATGTGAGTTGTTTACACAGAAAATATTAAGAAAATGGTAGATACAAGTGGAAAATGAACAAGGCAAAATTATAAAGGTGGGACATGATTGACAGAGTAGGAGGCCAGGCAATCTTGGTCTAAAAGAATCTTCCTGCACAAAAAATCTCCAGACTGATGACACTCTGGGCATTTTTATATTCAGGTGAAGGAGTTTTAGCAGGAAGCTTTCTCTGGCTTCTTCATGGCTTCCTTCTGCCTTTCCATTTGTGAGTGGCCCCAGAGCT
Source organism: Ursus maritimus (assembly GCF_017311325.1). Lineage (NCBI taxonomy): Eukaryota > Metazoa > Chordata > Mammalia > Carnivora > Ursidae > Ursus > Ursus maritimus. The sequence goes on along the minus strand of NW_024423343.1, from coordinate 17,860,224 downwards.
GAGTCACTGGGTCGGTGGGGGCACTGCCTCCTCCTATGTCCGCCCCCATCCATGACCCTGCCCTCTCACCACTGGGATGGATGCTTTCAGGGAAAGCAGGCAGACTGTGACCATCGGCGCAGGCCACTGGGGAGAGGGGGGAGGTCTCAGTGCACTGGACAGCGGAATTGTGGAAAACTGATCATTTTGACTAATTGTGAATAACTGATGTGGTTTGGTGAAGCCTGAATCCATGGCTTCCGACACCAGATTCCTCACTTCTTCTAAATTAGAGAGAGCAGATCTGCCACGTCTTAGGAGAGCAAAGTGAATGAACATAGCGATATCCAGAGAGGGAGAAGACTGGACACCATTGAAAGGAGGCAGAAAGACCTGAAGAATGTATGTTTTTAGATGCCATGGACCTATAGATTTAAAAAGTTGGAATTGCGACATTCTGGAAATGACATGACTTACTGGAATTATTAGAGAGGCAGATTTGGGGCCGAGCTAAGGAAAATCTGGGTAACATAAGCCATACACGAGTGGATCATAGAGGTGGTTGAAATAAAGGCCTTTTATGAAACACACAACTGTGAGAATTTCTGTTTCTAGAACTCCATACCCTGGACCTCCAGAACCCCCACCTTAGGGCTGCCTTGGCGATCCATGCTAGGGCAGTTTGTGCCAGCCCTGGACTAGTCCTGTGCAAGGAGAGGTAGGCTACTTACCTCCACTAGAATGTCCTTCTATTACCGTAAACGAGATTATCCTTCACTTCTTTCCTCCAATACCCTATTTGGTGTTTTTTTTTTTTTTTAAGATTTTATTTATTCGACAGAGATAGAGACAGCCAGCGAGAGAGGGAACACAAGCAGGGGGAGTGGGAGAGGAAGAAGCAGGCTCATAGCGGAGGAGCCTGATGTGGGGCTCGATCCCATAACGCCGGGATCACGCCCTGAGCCGAAGGAAGACGCTTAACTGCTGTGCCACCCAGGCGCCCCCAAATACCCTATTTGGAACCGTGATATTCCTGTCCCATAGGCCCCAAGGTTTGAAACCTTTGGACCATAGTTTTATTTCCCTTCTCCTCCATTTCTCCACCCAGCCACTCATCAGCTCCTCGAATGTTTTCTGTGTGATGACTACAGGCTCGATGTCTTTGTGTCCACTGTTATCTTCTTCAGCCAATTCTTCATGCAGTAAACACCAAGTGCTTAATGTGTGCTGGAACATGATCTGTGTCGGCTTATACCTGAATCCTTGCTCGCAGTGCCATGCCCATAACTGGTGCTCAGGAATTATTTATTGAATTGACATAAAGATATCTCGATGTTCTCTCTCCTGCTGGAGAAGTTTTTGTGGCCTGGTGGGAAGACAAAAGCTCTCATGAGACCCTGGTTCCGTTCGAATCCCTGGGATGTCCCTGAAACTGACATCCTCCTGGGGGCAGGGAGGGGGGTCAGGTCCAGGGATCCAGCTCAAACCTTCTTTGTCCTCCTAAAAAATCCTAACCTGGGAGTATGAAAGGACAGCTGGACAGCCATGAGGTTTTAATTCCCTGGGTGCCCAGATGGTCATATAAATGAAGGTATAAATCTGCTGGTGGCTGGGGGTGGACCGGCAGGTGAATGTCACCAGGGATGCTCTGCCTTAGGTCCTTGATCTTTATATTAACCCACCCCCTGCTTTCACTGGTTAATCAGTTTTTGGAGAATACTTTTCCGGTGGGATTGGGGAGAACCTAAGTTAACATTTTTACTACTAAAAGTAACTGACAAACCATATGGAAATATTTATATACTCCAACTCAGTCCCTGTGTGGAGAAACATCTTGTTGATGGAAGCAGGATGTTTTATTATAGGTAGATAGATTTGTCTCTTGCTCATTGAATAAATAATCAGACTTTAAGGCAGGGGATACACACTGGAATTAAGAGAAAGACAGCGCTTAACTTTCCATTACACATTTTTTCAATGGAATTCCCTCGTGGCCAATGTTTTTTATGCCAGCATAATATGTCAAGTGTTTACAGAAAGATTTCTCATTCCGCAGCAACATGGTTGTGTTATTTTGATTACATTTTTAGTCCCTGGTAATTGTCTCATTTTCCCTTTGTAAAAGGAATTCAGATGCCTAACACAATTGTACCTTGACACCAATTCAGGTTGTCATGAAGAATTTTACTGATAGAGTTCAGTGAGTTGTGAATACCTTCTTTGCCCACATTTGGTTTCCTCAAATCATCTGTGATTCGCGGGTAGCACAGATGTTCCCAGCTGCTGGAAAATGAAGCTTGAAGTTCAACCTGATAAGGAGAAAAATACCTAATTCAAATTCTAAGAATTATTTGACCTAAATCAATTTCAACTTGAGAAAATGGGGTCAACTCTCTGTACCCCAGAAGAGCCACCTTGGTGATTAAAAAGTAAATCTTGAAGAATTAAATTATGTTGCTGTTCAGCTTTCATACGCACATTTAGGGAAAAAAAAAAAAAAACAACCCAGAGCATCAAAGCCTGTTGGAATAACTCAATTTAGTGATGGTGGCAAAGCATTGCTGAAAAAGGACTTTCCAGGCAGCGAGCTTTGCTCCGGGGAACTGTTACATACTTCAATTGGTATCTGAGAAAAAAGGAGAAGTCTTGCAAATGAATAATTTTATGACTTTGAACCACACACATACTGCTTGAATATCAAATTATTTTAAATGAGAATTTCAAAAAGATCCACTTGTTAAATGAGTAAAAAGCCCTAAACAGCTGCCTACTAGAACAAAGAGATTTGGATGAGAGATGGGGCCGGGCAGGACTCGATTCTGGGATTCCCAAGACGTGGACAGTAGAGCCCACCCTCCGATGGGAGGGGGGGCATTGACCGCAGGCTTTATAGATAATCAAATCCAGCCCTCCTTGGTTTACACATGAAAACACCGAGGCCAGAACCCAGGTGTCCTGCCAGACCCACTCCCCACCCTGGTCGGCGTCTGGTCCAGACTTGTTCCATGTGAGCGCTCTCCCAGTGGCATGGAGAACAGTCAGTGATGGAGAAACTGCTCTGGCCTGTGGGGTTAACGAAAGACAGTGATTTATGTGTCAACTTACCTGGATGATATTTGCTTTTTTTAAGGAGACCTTCAATACCTTTAACCCTTAGCTCGCAGGGAGTTTCAGGCAACTGAATCAGGGATGGGTGATTCCTCGCACCCCTCCCCCGCCCCGTCTTTTATATCAAACAAGTAGACAGCTATTTATGAAGTCGTCTATTAAGTGTTATAGGGGAAAAGCTAACTACCTTGGTCTGGTAGTTGGAAGATCCAGTTTCTCATCCTACATCTGCCACCAAAGAGCCTCGTGGGACGCTGGGTCGCTTGGTTTATGCAAGATTTCTTTGCTCTCAGTGAAGTCGTGAACAAGATATAGGCTCATGAAAGTGAAAGTGCTCTGTGAACCGGGAAGATGTGTTAGCAGGGTGTCTTAATCGTGCCTTTTTATTCTGTATTTTTAATGCTTTGATATCTTGGGGCCTTGCTGACCCTGGAGACACTGGCCCTGCCTGGGTTAGCAAATTCCTAGAGAGAGCAAATAGCTCACCTGCAAACTCACCAACAGAGCTCGTACCCTCAACCCAACCCCTTTAGCAACCTCTTAGCCCTAGGCCACTGTTCTCCTGTCCTCATTGCCCCCAGGGCCTTGTTCCAAACAACTAGGGACAGCCCCTGTCTGAGAGACCTCTGAAATTATTCAAACTAACCCGCTCACCCTCTCTCATCTGTTTATTTGCACACAGACCACAAGGAGGGCTCTTGTCCCTGTTTTCTCCTCACTCCCCCTGCCTCCTGATGGGTCCCTGGGCTTCCCTGTGTGGCCCTCCATGGTGCGGCATGCCCTCTTCTCTTGGGATCTGTGAGTACCACAAACCGTCTTTTAAAAATTAATTATTTTTTGAATTAAGATTTTATTTTTTTAGAGCAGCTTAGAGTCCACAGCAAAATCGAGGGGGAAGACACACATGCTCCCCGCTCCCACACATTCATAGCCTCCCCACTATCCCCCACCACCGTGATACATTTGTTACAACTGATGAACCATCATAATCATCCCAAGCCCGTAGTTTGCACTAGCGTTCACTCTTGGTGTGTTGTACGTTCTGTGCTTTTGGACAAATGTATAATGACATGTATCCACTATTATGGTATCGTATAGGGTATTTTCATTGTCCTAAAACTCCTCTGCTCTCCATCTGTCCATCCACCCCAAGCCCTCGTAACTGCAGATCTTTTCATTGTCTCTGTAGTCTTGCCTCTTCCAGAAGGTCACTAGTTGAAATTGGGCACCATGGAGGCTTCTCAGGTTGGATTCTTTCACTTAGTGACATGAATGTAAGTTTCTTCCATGTCTTTTCATGGCTCGATAGCTCATTTCTTTTTTATTCCATTGCCTGGATGTACCACAGTTTATCCTTCCACCTGCTGAAAGATTTCCCGTTGCTTTCAAGTTTTGGCAGTTAGGAACAAAGCTGCTATAATAATCTGTGTGCAGGTGTTTGTGTGGCCATAAGTTTTCAACCCCGTTGGGAGAACCAAGGGGCACGATTGCTAGATCGTGTGGTAGGAGGATATTGAGTTTTGTAAGAAGCCTCCAAACTGTCTTCCAAAGTGGCTGTTCTATTTGGCATCCCCACCAGCAATGAACGAGCGTTTCAACTGTTGCTCCACACCCTCGTCAGCATTTGGTGCTGTCAGCGTTCTGGATTTTGGCCACTCTGATAGGTGTGGAGTGGTATCTCATTGTGTTCGAATTTGCATTTTCCTGATGGCTTATTTGCCATCTGTAAATTTTCTTTAGGGAGCTGTCAAGGTTTTTGGCCCATTTTAAAATCAGGTCGCTTCTTACTGTTGAGTTTGAAGTGCTCTTTGCACGTTTCGGGTATCAGTCCAATGTGCCCTTTGCAAATAGTTTCTCCCCATCTGTGGCTTGTCTTCTCGTTCTTTTGATATTGTCTTTCCCAGAGCAGAAGTCTTTAATTTTAATGAAGTCCCGCTTATCAATTATTTCTCTCGTGGACCATGCCTTTGCTGTTGTATCTAAAAAGTTACAGCCCTACCCAAGGTCATCGAGGTTTTCTCCTGTGTTCTTTTCTGGGAGTTTTGAAGTTTTGTCTTTTACATTTAGATCTGTGATACAATTCGAGTTAATTTTTGTGAAGGGCGTAACGTCTGCGTCCAGACTCATTCTTTTGCACGTGGATGTCCAATTGTTCCCGCACCGTTTTTTTTTTTTTTAAGACACAAGCTCTCTTTTCAATGGCAGCTGTCTTTTTTTTTTTTTTAAGATTTTATTTATTTATTTATTTATGTGACAGGGAGACAGCCGGGGAGAGAGGAAACACAGCAGGGGAGTGGGAGAGGAAGAAGCAGGCTCCCAGCAGAGGAGCCCGATGTGGGGCTCGATCCCCGAACGCCGCTCCGAAACGCCGATCCCAGAACGACAGGATCACGCCCTGAGCCGAAGGCAGACGCTTAAGGACTGTGCTACCCAGGCGCCCCATCAATGGCAGCTGTCTTCTGATCTGTTGGCTCCCCGTGTCTGAATAATAATAGAATCCGTATTTGGAAAGAGAGGGTCTGATTTTCATTTAAGCTAGGATGGGATGCCGCCTCTGCGGATGGCAATGCCTCTGCCGCCCGGTGTCCGCCTGGCCTCCTTCACTGGCCTACTCCGTCCCCAGGTCTGCCCCTCAATCTTGGGAGCCTGGAGTGCAACGTGTCCCCAGGGAGGGAGGGGTACCTTGAGATGAGTGCTGGGCGCGCTGGTCGCCTTCTCCAGGCCATGCCCAGAGCCTCGGGTCCCCCAGCAAGGCACCTCCTTCCACACCCCCAATGGCCCACGAAGAATTCCAGGCTCTAGCTTTCCACCTCTCTTCCATCTGGTCTCTCTGGTTTCTATTCCTCGGCACCATTCATGTATTCTCCCAATCTGCTTTATCCCCTGCCCAGCTTTGAAACATTTATGCAAGGCCCTCATTAGCATTTTAAAGTTCGTGTTCGTACAGGTTCTGCTCATTCCTTATTAGGGTTAACCTCAGCTTTTTGTTTGCTTTGTTTTGACTTTTTGACTTTTTTTTGGTTGCTGCCTTTTAACCGGGATTTTCCTTTCATTATATTTTCAAATTAGTTGTGTGTATGTTGCAGGCTATTGATTTTCATATATAAATTTCTATAGCTAGTCACCTTATTGAATTCTCCTGTCGATTTTAACAGTTCTCTCTCTCTTCCCCCCCGCCCGCACTTGATTCTCTTTGATTTCTAGGTATAGAGTTGACACCAGCCAAAGATAATAACAATTTTTTCTCATCTATGCTTATGACTTTATTCTCTCATAACAACGTGAGAGTGGGCATTCTTCTGTTCGCTCAGCTTTTCGGCTTGTTTTCTCATGAGGATTCTGCCTCTCAGATTCCACTTGGGGTCCCGGATACTGAACCCAGCACCCTGGGCACTCATTGCTTTGGGGAGTGGGAGTCAGGGGTGTTAGGGGTTATGGGGTTCTCAGGGCTTTGAACTCACAAGGCTGATGGACCACTTAATCTGTGAATCTGCAAGGCATATCCCCGTCTACATCCCGGCTTTTTCTTGGAACCTCCTCCACCTTGACTTGTGTTCTCTGGGGCTCAGCAAGCAATTGTAGGGGAAAGGAATGATACAAAAAATAGTCATAATAAACGAATATCATTTCAGTGGACTGATTGTGTCATTAGGCAACCAAATTATGGATGTCTTTCTTTATTTCTTTTTAAAGGATTTTATTTATTTTTCAGAGAGAGAGCAAGAGAGCACGAGAGAGCGTAAGCAGGGGGAGCTGCAGGCAGAAGGAGAAGCAGGCTCCCTCGCTGAGCAAGGAGCCGGATATGGGACTCAATCCCAGGACCCTGGGATTATGACCTGAGCCTAAGGCAGATGCTTCACTGACTGAGCCACCCAGGCGTCCCTATGGATGTATTTCTAAGGATATTTTGCCTTTTTTCCCCACATTTTTTTCCTTACCCCTGGAGCACTTTTCAGTTGCCAGTGACAGACATCAAAATCAAACCAGCTTACATTACAGAAGAATTTCTTGATTCCGAGAACCAAACTGCAGGAAGACTGGGTTGCTCATTCCTGCCTCCTTTGAGGGCTGAGTTACCACTGAAACAGGTACCTGGGTGGAGGCAGTCCTGGAGGTGTTGTCTTTACTAACTAACCTATTGAGCTCTTAGTGTCAGGCGCAACTTTAAGCGAGAGGCATACCTTCTCAGGTCACCCTCTGCTCGACCCTGTGAGGTGGGGGTGGTGATGAGGCACTGGTGCGCCTTAGTGGAGAACCGGCCCAAGCTCACAAAGCCAGTTAATGAGGTGGGACTGGGATTCAGAGTTATTCTGATTGAAATACTTGAGTTCCTACTGAGCTCCTAAGCCCCGTGGACTCTCCACCCTCCCTGCTCCAGAGCGGAGAGAAAAGGGAGCTCCTCCCGGGAAGTCCAGCTGGAAACATTCCTGAGCGCGGGCTCTGATTGGCCTGGCCTCCGTCCTTTGCTTATCCCTGGACCAATCAAAGGGCTCGGTTTCTAGGATTAGCCAGGACTGGGTCACAGGCCCAATCCAGGGCCATAGAGAACCAAACCCGGGAGGAAGGTGGGGTCTTCCCACAAAGGTGGGGGTGGCGTTTTGGGCAGATGAAATGATTAGTGAAGAAGAAATGATAACCCTACAGCTCCCAACTCCAAACCGTGCCCTCCAGGTAGGCCCGCTGTCTTGATGCTCTGGGAACAAGCATGGCGCATTCCTGCCTCCCATGTCTGCAGGCCATTCTCTCACTCTGAAATGTCCTTTTCTTCTAAGTTTTGGGTAGCAGGCCCCTTCTTTTTTATTTTATTTTATTTTATTTTATTTTATTTTATTTTATTTTATTT
>NW_024423343.1:17768359-17852284 GCF_017311325.1 Ursus maritimus | reverse complement strand
GGGGGGGGGGGCAGAAGGAGAGGGAGAAGCAGAACCCCCGCTGAGCAGGGACCTCATTGTGGGGGCACCTGCCGGTGATCCCAAGACCCTGGGATCATGACCTGAGCCGAATGCAGACTGACTGAGCCACCCAGGAGCCCCAACAGGCCCCTTTGCGGTGCAGTACCTTTCTTTAGATAGAATCAAGCTTCCTCCCTTCCTGCTGATTTTGGGCGGTAGTTCTACAGACTTCTCCAATCATTTGACTGATGAGAAGGCCGTTCTGTTTTCTCGGCGGGAAAGGGAAAAACTTCTTCCACTCACTCTTCCGTGATCTTGTGCGTCCCTCGAACTTTCCAGCTGATTTAACTTTGCTGGGAAGCGAAGTAGTTCAAGGTGCCCGTGCCAAGATATTAGCATATACCGCCCCAGGCAAAGACACCGCTGGAGCGGTCCATCTGTTTTGCCAAGTTGTGTTACGTAAGTGACAGCTGATGGCATCTTTTAAGAAACGTAGTGTTTGTGAATGATGTGTCTTAATAGAAGAACAATGAGACGCTCCAGCATCCAGAACTCCCTTTGTGGGAGCAGGTTTTTCGCCAGAGGGTGATTTGGAGGTTTAAGGGTGTGTAGGAGGAATGGTAATCAAGGTGGGGTGGCGGGTTACGGAGATGAGAGGATTCCTTTCATTTGTCAAGTGTTGCTGGCAGCTGGAGCTCCGCTGGGGCCCCGTCTTGGGGCAGGGTGGACTCACGCTTGAGAGACAAGCCTAGGGGTTTTGCTGGGGCCACCCACTATCCCCTCTTCTCCCACCCAGATGAGTGACGACCCGTGTCCGGCCCATTTGTGGTACTAGGTATTCTCTCTAAGCTCAAGAGCAGTATGTTAGCTTGGTCAGTGTGGTGCTTGTAAAATGTGATTCGAAAGTTCTTTGGCTCCCCTCCTATCAAAGGGTGGGGTCTGTGTCCCTTCCTGTTGATTCTGGGCAGGTCGTGACAGCCTTGACCGATGGAGTAAGGCAGAAGGGTTAGAGAAGGCTATGTGATGTGGCTTCCCCTTGGTCCTTTCCACAATGCTCATTTTCCAGAGACTCCCTCTGGGGATGCCACCACATTGTGAGAAACTCAACCCACAGGGCGAGGCCACGTGTAGGTGCTATGGCCTGTCCTTAGCCATCCAGGCTCAGGCAGCAGACATGTGTGCAGAAGCCAACTTGGAAGCCCCAGATGTCACAAAGAAGTTAAGAGCCACCCCCAACGGTGCCTGAATTCTTGACCCACAGAATCGGTGAGCAAAAGAAAATGGTGGTAGGCTTATGCCATGCAGCTTTGGGTGTTTATTACAAAACAAAGCTAAATGGAAGAGTCAGAAACTCTTCATATCAACTACAACCGAGGATGCCAGAACCCTCTTCAGCTCCTGGGTGGCAGAGAGTTACTAGTTGTATGATGTTCTGGGCAGAGCAGAGTTCTTTGCCAAAACTAGGATCCCAGGCTATCTGGCATTATTCTATAAGCCCTCCAGTAGGTACCAAAAGGGTGCCATCTTGCCCAAGAGTGTTTTCCCAGCTTGGAATCTGCTTTGGTTCCCATGACATTTGGGCACTCTGCCTTACTCTTTCAGCCTTGATGGAAAATTCCAGTGGACCTTTTCCTCCTACAGTTATATTTAGTTTCTAAGAAGCAAGCTCCAGCACCCCATCCCCAGGGTTTGCCAATTATGTGGAAGATTTGATCTCAATACCTTTCCTCCTCCTGTCACATTGTTTGTCTCCTAGTCAATGAATGTGGTAACAGGTTTAGACCACTGAACCTTGAAGGAGTTCTATCAGCCAGTCAATGACCAAACTGGTAGAATAACCACTCTTTGTAAGGGCCTGTGGAAACAATTAAGAACATTATGACTCTCAAGAGCTGGTCATTTATTTGGGGGAAATAAGACACAAAGTAAAGTAAAGATTATAATATTTCCAGCATTTAAATAGCATGTTCACCTAGGAGAGTGGGTAGCAGGCACTCTTCTTTGGGAGTCTATGGAGCCTAAGGGACCCCTCCCCCTTTAAAAAAGATTTTATTTATTTTATTATTATTTATTTAAATTGAATTAGCCGACATATAGTACATCATTCGTTTCAGATGTAGTGCTCAAGAATCCATCAGTTGCGTGTAACACCCAGTGCTCATTACAAGCACCCTTCTTAATGCCCATCACCCTATTACCCCATCCCCCCATCCACTTCCCCTCCAGCAACCCTGTTTGTTTCCTAGAGTTAAGAGACTCTCATGGTTTTTCTCCCTCTCTGATGATGTCCCATTCAGTTTATTTATTTATTTTAGAAAGAGAGAGAGAGAGAGCGCATGTGCAGGGTAAGGGGAAGAGCAGAGGGAGAGGGACAAGCAGACTCCACACTGAGTGCAGAGCCTGATGTGGGGCTTGATCCCATGACTCTGAGATCATGACCTGAGCGGAAATCAAGAGTCCTATGCCTAACGGATTGAGCCACCCAGGTGCCCCCAGGGTCCCCTTGTATAGTACATAAGATTACAAAGGAAACCAAACACATCGAAATGGGCATCCAAACACTAAAAGCCAAAACCAATTTGTGAATGTAGTTACAGCTAATCTGTATTAACTAACCCATTAAGCAACAAGATCTAACATTGGTCTTATAACCGCCATAATTTTGAAGAAGTGATAAGTATGAACTATCCCCGGGCCCGGGAGATACATGCAACAACTGTAACATGGTACAAAACACCTGTGATTTCTATTGGTGACAGAATTCCCATGTACTGTTAATATTTCTGGGGGTGGGGCGCCCACATTTGTAGTTGAGGGAAATGCTAAATTTTAGTTAGAGGTTAGTTGCGGGCAAAAAGGGTACATGGTCTGAAGCAAATTTAAAAACAATAACAAAATTGAAGTGGGTCTTGCTTTTATTATCACCATGCATCATCAATTTTAAACAATGTCCGTGATAAAATACATCCCTCCAGGGGCCAAAGATTCCCACTGCCCCTCAACCCCCGTATGCCACCGAATAAAGCTCTAATTTTTTCCCCCAGCCAGGTTCACAGACTTCTGAATGCTATCCACAGATCCCTTGGCAGTCTCTGACTCCACGTGACTCCTGCTGTGCGGTGTGTCCTGGTTCAGGGTATGGGTTTTGGAATCAGACAGGGCTCGGCTTGAGTCTGCTTTGCTACTGATTAGTTATGTGACCTTGACAGAATTGCTTAGACTCTCTCTCTCTCTTTTTAAAAGATTTATTTATTTATTTTAGAGATACAGAGAGAGTGTACTACTGGGGGAGGGGCAGAACGAGAGAGAGAGGGGGAGCCCAACGTGGGGCTCAATCTTAGGACCCTGAGATCATGACCTGAGCTGAAACCAAGAGTCGGACGCTCAACCGACTGAGCCACCCAGATGCCCCTGCTTAGACTTCCTGAATATCAGTTTCCATCTCTGGAAAATGGGGTGTGATAACAGGGCCCTTCCCATCGCCATTGGGTGGATTCACTGAGATCAGGAAGTGGGTGAAGTGGTGAATGGAGTGCCTGGTTCATGGAGGGAGCTCCATCAATGGGAGTGGAGCTGGTGGTCCTTGTAATGGTTAGTTTTCCTAATGGCTCTGGGAGAAAGGTACTGTTGTCCTGGTTTATCAGGTGAAAAAAAAATGGGTCTTCACTTTTGCGGAAGGGGTTCAGATGGGGCAGGAGATGCCTGCTGCCTTGCCATCTCCACCTGCCCAGGACCATCAGCCTTTCTGATTGGGTGTCCCTCCCCACCATCAGTGCTCTCCTGCCCATGGTGGGTACTGGGCCATGGACTCCAGCATGAGCTACCAGCCCTGTTCGGGCTGGAACGGATATGGGATGGGGTGGATTCTGCTCTGCCAGCTGGTCCATAGATCCTCTGCAGCCCAGTGAAGCTCCACTCAGGTCCCTCCTCTTGCACGAAGCCTCCTGACCTTGGGGATCCCTCCCTTGTTAGAACTTTTGAAGGCTTCCTGATCCAGACCACTCATCTGGCACTGGATATAGATGTTGCTGTCATTTTTCTCATGTTAGCTGCTCTCCTCAGTTAAATCATAAATGATTAAGGGCAGGGAACTGCGAGAGAATTCCTTTGGATGGAAGGAAACGTTTATCTTCCTCCCTGTCCAGTTGACAGCCTTGCACATAATACCTACTTACTTATTGAATGTTTACTGAATGAATGGGATCACGGCTCTGGGTGCACTTCTCAGCCTTGGACCTTGCTGCCCTAAGCCCAGGTCGTGTCTGTGTTGTTGTGTATTACACAGAGCCCTTCGGAATTCACGGAGTTCATGAGGTTAGCAGGCGGGCTGATCACACCCTAAAGTTAAATAGCTAGTTAGGTGTTGTGCTGGAATGTGTAACTCTGGAGGTCTGACTGTAGAGAAGGTTCCTTTTCCACTTCACCTGCAGCGCAGCCGGGACCGAAAATGCCAGATGCATTGGCCTCAAACCCAGACATTCAGATCTAATTAGCCCGGACTGGAGTCCCTAAAATTCCCACCACCCCTGGCTGAGAACCACAGCCCAACACTAACAGGGAGGGAGCCCAGGCGGCACGGGGGTGTTCATGTGTCTGGGTGTGGGATCCCCCACCGGCTAGCTGTGGGGCCCTGGGTAAAGTGGCTTAACCTTTTTGAGCCTCCAGTCCCTCCTCTGTAGAATGGGGGTGATGATAGTTCCAGTCTCTAGGGAGTTCAAGAGGATTGAATGAGACCATGTGTATGATGCTCCTAGTATATCTTAAACACTCAATCAATGGTAACTGCCATTATTATTATTATTATTATTATTATTATTATTAATTATTTTAATGACATGTATGAGTGAAGGTGGAGGAGAGGGTTTGGGCCATAAAAATGTCCCCGTTTTGACTCCTGAGCTGTGTTTCTGTGCAGACTTGGCTCCAACGACCCAGCGCACACGGACGCACTTGTGCTGTGCGGTGCTTGGGGAAAGGCAGCTTGGCGGTCTCAGCCCCTTTATCACAGCGGGGCCACAGAAGTTGGGAACTGTCACATGCCATTTATTATCCAGGCAGAAGGAATGGGAGGGAGAAGAATGCTGTACTTAAAGCACTTTTACTTTATTAAGAGTCTTTCTAATGTAAAAAATGCTCACACAGTCACTTTCTGCGGCAGCTGCATTACCATTATTTTCAACCCTCCGAGGACAAAATGAGATTAGGTGTGGGGACGGGAGAGGCAGGGTGAGCATTCAAGGGCTGGATTTAAATCCAGTTCTGCAGGTTGAGCCCATGTTAATGCAATATTATAGGATTTGGAGGCAAGGGTCTCTGTGGCTTAATCCAAGGTCTCTTCAGCATCTGGGTCATTGGCAGTGTCACCGCTGCTTTTAGTCTAACCGTATCAAGGGGATAGTCAGAGAGAGCAGTGATTCTTAATTCCCACGATTGTTTGCCTTGAAGGCACCACCTAGACACTCCTGCCAGGGAGCCTTTCTTGATCATGGGAGACCTGAAATAGAAATGATTTTACCCATTCTGATGATAGACAAGGCACAGGGACACACATACCTGATATCTTTCCACTCTGAATCTCAAACAGGATTGCTCAGAGATCAAAGCAGGACGCACGGTTAATTACCCCAGCGAAGCCACGCATCTGCTCCACCTGCCAGAAGGCCCCAAGAGCTGGAAGCAGCACAACACCCACTGAGCACATATTTATCAACGTGTTGTGTGCTGGGGCCCGGGAGTGGCACAGAGACTGAGATCTCAGTCCCTTCCCGGAGGAATTCAGGGTTTAGCATGTGACAGAGTATAATAGAAGATACTACTGTGACAAGGGCCCTCCAATGCAGCAGAGCAGAATTAATACCGTTCTCCTTTCCATCCTCTACTCTAGAGACCGGGGAGTTCCATTCTCATTTCCTAGCCTGTGTTGCAGCCAGAAGAGGTTGGTGATGCGGTTTGGGGGCATGAATTGTCACGAAGAAGTCTGCAGGTGGGTTTCAGGAAAACTTTTGTTCGCCTGAGAAAAGAGGTGAAAACAGCTGGAAAGCAAATAATGATTTTCCTGGAAGCAAATATGATGTCTGGATGTTCAGCAGCCATCTTGCAAGCATGAGGCACCAAGTCTAAGACAAAGGCCCTGTAGAGATGCTATCCCTGATATTGTGAGACCTTCAGATCTAAGTCGGGAGTTGCCTTCTTGAGACTCTTCATATGCATATATCCGGCCTCAGCAAGAGCATCATTGCCCTTGCTTGGGCCTTTCCTGATTGCTGCAGCACAGAAGGGAGTCTGAAAGGAGGGATCTCTGAGCAAGGAACACCTGAGCAGGGCCCTACCTGGGCCATCCTGCCATGTGTGACAGCCCCAGGGGGACCACAGGGGGTGAGGGACGAGTTCCCCAAGGAACCAGAAGATGGCGGGTAGACAAACCCCACAGTGACTGTAGACCTCAATAAGCGGTTTGCTTGGGTACAAGTAGATTGGGGAGCAGCAGGACACAGGTCTCTTCTCGAACATGTGTTTCAGGGCCACCTGATTTGTGGCACCTGCCTTCCCTGCTTGACTGAAATTGTGAAGAATATGGACTACAGCAGGACTTGCCACCCTGTGCACCAGCAGCCCCTCCAGGGGACACCTCAGAGGCCAGCCTGTGCCAGAACTTCCGCTCACACTTATCTTTTTTCCTTTCTTCATCTGCCTCCCAGTTGGATGCATGACCATTTTCCTACTGTTAAAGACACAGGTTTCTGTCTGTCTCTCTCTCATTGAGGCAAAGAAAGTAGCAGGAGAGCTGGACAAAGCAGCTAATCCCAGGCTGGTGTCATTATCTCTGGGTGGAAATGGAACCAAATGTGGCCCGGGAAGTGTAGCCTCCAGGGTTCCGTGTGGTCCAGTGTGCAGGGTGGGGGCCCTGTCAGCAGTGCGCGTCTCCCTGGGAGCCTTGAGGAACACTGCCCTGGGGGCCTGGCCTCTAGAATTGCCTGTAGCCCCTCCCTGGACTAAGGCATCACCAGCAGAAGCAAACTGAGTGCTCTGTGAGCAGCTGGAAATCTTTCAGGGCAGAGACTCCCCGGCCAAGGTCATTAGGCAAAGGATGGAGCTTTGTGGAGCTCAGGACAGAAACTTGATTTGCGTGTTCCAGACTTCTTTGTCTCTGCTCAGTTCCTGGAACCCCCTACTCCCACAGCCGTCCTTTGCCTTTAAATTCGTCAAGAAATCTGCCTTCTTCCTGTACATGGGGGGACATCGCAGGTGGGGTCCTGCTCAGGCCGACCTTTCAGAGAAATCCTGCCTTTCAGATTCCCCCTCTGTGCTGCTTTGATCAGGAACGTCCCAAGCAAGGCCCATGGTGTGCTCGCCCAGGCCTGATATATGCGTGGTAAGAGTCCAAAATGCCCTCCCTTTCTCTGGAGGTTTCTAAGCTGGGAGAAGGTGAGTCTGACCCTGCTGCTGGTCATCTTGTCTGGTCATCTTGTCTACTCAAAGACAGCTCTCCAAGAACAAAGGCAGAAAAGAAGCAAAAAAGACAAGACACAAACACCCAACGATGTAATTTCTTTTTCTTTCTTTCCTTCTTTCTTTCTTTCCTTTCTTTCTTTCTTTTTCTTTCTTCCTTCCTTCCTTCCTTCCTTCCTTCCTTCCTCTCTCTTTCTTTCCCTTTCCTTTCCTTTCCTTTCCTTTCCTTTCTTTCCCTTTCCTTTCCTTTCCTTTCCTTTCCTTTCAAGATTTTATTTATTTATTTGACAGAGAGAGAGAGAGACAGCCAGCAAGAGGGAACACAAGCAGGGGGAGTGGGAGAGGAAGAAGCAGGCTCCCTGCTAGCCTGATGCAGGGCTTGATCCCACGCCCTGAGCCAAAGGCAGATGCTTAACACCTGAGCCACCCAGGTGCCCCCCCCAACGATGTAATTTCTGTTCCTGGATCCAGACAGACTTGGAGGGTATCTATTCTTGGGCTTCCCAATCATGGAAGTAAAATCTCATCCTCTGTTGTTCAGTCTGGTCTGGGTGTGGTTTCTGCAACTTGCAGAAACAACATAATTCACTACTCCTTCCAGCTATTTCCCACTCCCGGGTCTGGCTCTGCTTGCCCACCCCCCCCATCTCTACCTGTTGAACCCGAAAGGCTTTTAGGTCCCAATTCAAAGGCCATCACCATCTCCTCCGTGAAGCCTTTTCTGTTCCCCTTCTTTGTCAACTCACCTCTCCCACCTTGACAGCCCACTGCCCTGTCATCTGAACTTCTCTGTGTCCATCATGATGACATTCAGCTGCAGGGAGAATACCTGACTTTCAGCATCTTTGATAAATAGGGAGCTCTCTGTTCTCACAGAACAAATGCTTTCATTCCACAACTATTTACTGGGTTCTCATTATGTCTCAGCACTTTTCCTGGTTCCATTCCTTGGCCAAGCAGAGACTCCCCCAGAACTTTTGGCCACCAAGTGCAGTGGGCACCCGTTTTCCCTGCTTTGGAGTGACACTTTTGAGTTTACTGCCCATCTTGTCCCTTTGTCCTGCCACTGAATTCGATCTTTTCCTTGTCCCCAAATTCCTGTTCTTTTCCTCTCCAAGACCTCTGGCTCCCCATTAGCCTTTGGAAAAAAGTTCATTGAGGATGTTTGTTTCTTTTTCTCTTTAATATATACAAATCTCTTACTCTCGGCGTAGGTTGCTCTTGGCTCTTGGAGAAATACTTGTATTTGGCGGGAGCAAATGTAGCAGAAAGAATGTGCAATTCTGGAGTGAGAAGAGTTTCAGATTCAAGTCCTGGAGCCATCACTCACTGTCATGACCGTGGGCAAGTTACTGAAGTTCTCTGAGCCTGTCTCTTCATCGGTACAATGGGTCTGATAGTAACAACTCTCTCCATAAGTCTTTCACGGAAATTAAATGAAATGACTTAAAAAAGCACGATGCCCGTGTTTCTCGTTCATATGCTCTGCGGAAGGTCACCTTCGTGCTGACTGCGGCAGAGGGATGTTCACGAGCACGCAGGGATCCGTCCTTCAAGCCCAGATCTCAAGATCTGGGAAGGCTCTTCATTTCCAGTGCTTCCTGCTTTTTGCCCCAGAAGCAGATGTTAGAAGCTGCCTGGGATGTTTTCTGAATTAATTGCCTCAAACATTCAGGGTTTTATGTTGCCCAGTGTCTGAGCAGGCTGGAACTTCAATCTCTCTCTTGCCACTCCCAGCCTTATTTTGGAAATGGATTTAAAGTCACATTTTTGAGATTCTGAATGTGTGACACCTCCCTCCACCCCCACCCGAGCTATTTGGAGCATCCATTTGCTGCTGTTTATAACCCTGGGCTCTTGATCTGGCTTTGCCTGCAGCTTGGAACTCACTGGAAGACCCTAAGGCGCTCTCATGTCTCTGGGTTTTCTGGCCTCTGGTTTTGTGTGTCATGGTTTCTTGGCTTCTTTTTTTCTTTTCTTTCTTTCTTTTTTTTAAAAAAATAACATATAATGTATTATTTGTGATTCATCAGCCTTACATAATATCCAGTGCTCATTATAGCACATACCCTCCCCAATGTCCACCACCCAGTTACCCCATCCCCCCAACCCCCATGGTTTCTTGGTTTCTGATTTGGATTTGGCATCTCTCAGATTCCTTTACTCCTGACTGTACATCCCCTGAGTCTTGTCCTGTGTGTCCTTCCACAAGCCTGTCAGTGGCTACTCTGCCTTTTAGGTGGTCCAAGCCCTTTCTGGAACTTTCTGGTGGGAAAGCTCTCATAGAGCTATTCTTCCCTTAACATTAAGCAGGACCACTCTCCTTCCTTTAATTTAAACTTGTGAATTCCAACTGAATTCTCTGTGCTCCAGGGAGACTTCTTTTACTGCTCATAGGATACATATCTCACTTTCTCCCAAATTGTATATTATATGTGCAATATATCGCTGATTATATTTTACACAATTTATGATGTTATATCATATATTATATATAATACATGCAATACTGTATGTACAAGCTTTCCTGTGAATCTAACACATTGGTTTTAAGGATTCTCGGAAAGCTGAAAAAAAAAAAAAAAAAAAAAAAAAAAAAAAGACGTAAAATAGTGGGTCATGCTACCCCCTAGTGGCAGAGCATGGCAACACACATCTCAGCACAGGGGAAAGTTTTATATCCTCCTACCAAAAACTAAAAAGCTAGAGACCACACAGATGAACATAGAATCTGGGTTATTTCCCTTATGTTATAGAGTTACATGTATTTTTGCTGCAACTTGTATCCACTGATACCAAGATATTTCTTTTTAACCTCTGTGATTTTAGTCTTCCTTTTAGGGACAATAGACTATCACTGCATATCAAAAATGTATTTTTGTTTTGTTTTGTTTTCTTTTCTTTTGTTTGAGTCACAATACCGCATGCTATATTTACATAAAGAAGATATTTTCCCCCCTACGATTTATGTATTTTTTTCAAAAAACTTTCTGTAAAATCGAGATATGTCTTACACGCTGGGGCATTTCACATGTTGACAAATAAGGTATTTCCCTGGCCGAGGTGCACGGACAGCTTTGTGCTCTCACCAAATGCTGCCCTGAAGTCAAGGATTCGAGCATCTGGTTCCAGATTGTTCGGGGGCGTCTACAGGAGTCCGGCAGGTGGTTGGGCGGCCCCGATGGGGGTCGGCTGCCATGTGTGGTCCTCTTTGCTGCTGCTTGAGCTTCCTTCCTCCCCTTTACCTTCATTCCTTTAGGCATCTCCACCTGGTGCTCCCTCCCCGCCCTCCCCAACACCCCTGGCCCCCCAACCCCGGGGCCCAGGCTGTGGACTCTGGCAGGGGACATAATGATCCTCCAGCTGCAGGCCAGACATTGCCACACCCTGACGACCGTCCAGAGCCCCGACCACACGGAAAATAGGTAACAACGCACTAGAGCAGGGATGGCAGATTTTTTCTGAAAACAGCCAGAAAGTAAACATTTTAGGTTCGTGGGCAGGATGGTCTCTGTCCTGACCTCTCGGTTCTTCTGCGAGGGTGCGAAGGCAGCCACAGGCGGTGTACAAGGGGGTGGGGTGGCTATGTTCCAATAAAATTTCCCGCTCACAAAGACTGAATTTCATCTAATTTCCATGTATCATGAAATATTATTTCTCTTTTGATTTTTTTTCCCCAACCATTTTATTTTATTTTATTTTATTTTATTTTTTTTAAAGATTTTATTTATTTATGTGACAGAGAGACAGCCAGCGAGAGAGGGAACACAAGCAGGGGGAGTGGGAGAGGAAAAGCAGGCTCACAACGGAGGAGCCTGATGTGGGGCTCGATCCCGGAACGCCAGGATCACGCCCTGAGCCGAAGGCAGACGCTTTAACGACTGCGCTACCCAGGCGCCCCCAACCCCCAACCATTTTAGAATGTGAAAATCATTCTCAGTGGATGGCGTGAAAACAGGAAACAGGCTGGAATTGGCCCGCGGGCCATAGTTTGCTGACCCTCGGTTTAGGGTGAGTAATCCTTCACCCCTTTCTGGCTGCTGGCAATTTTTCTGACAACCATAAAGGACTGAATTCAGGACTCTGTTCTCTCCGGTTGTCTGGATAAAATACAATTCATGGTTAAGGTGGTTAAAATTTGTTGTCAGTTCCAAATAGGCACATATTTACGTAGGTGTTTTGAACTGCTTGACCGAGTCGGCTTTTAATTTCCTCCCAAGAACTGGCTGATCTACGGAAAGTTCTGTTTGAAAAGCAACCTCACAGATGTTTTATAAAAGTCTAATTTAAAACCTTCGGGGCCCTCACTCTGTCACCTCCGGATCCTTCTCTTCCCATGTCCACGCGTCCGTTCATCTCCTTCTTTCTTCTTCCTAATTAGCAGACTATCTAATTAAATGTTTCCCCATTTAGAGGTTGGGAGCCCTCACTGCTGTCTAATCACCCTGTGGCCCTCCTGTGGCCTCTTCTATTTCCTTTCAAGATGAAGTACCCAGCACTGAATGGCAGTCAAGGTCAAGCCGCCCGCACTTGTATGACATACTAGCACCCCATTACCGTGGTGTTCGTGCCTCCTTAATACAGACTAATAGCTCATTCTCCTTCCTGACCTCTGGTGAACACTGAGCAGCCATCTTCAGGATGCTCTTTATGATAATTTCAAGATCTTTTCCTTAGGAAGTTATAACTAATTCAGGGCCTATCAGCGATCATAAATAGTTTAAATTGCTCTTTCGAGGGTGAACTGCCTCCCTTGGGCCATTTAATTTACCAGGTGTCCCCTGGCTGTGCTTGTCCCATGACCAGACATTGTCACTGCCCTTTTAAACTCACTTTCCACGTCTTACTTTGGTCCCTCAGGACAGCAGGGCTTACCCTCGGGAACGGACCGGTGCTCTGCCACCGACCTCCCTAGCAATGTGTTAGTGATGGATCTGAGAGGACTGTCAGTGTTTCAAGTCCAAGGAAGTTGTCCCTGGAGGATTTTTGAGAGGCCAAACTGATCCCGGAATCGTGCTCACAGTCGGTTTGCTTCTGTTCAGAGAAAACTCAGGGATTTTGCTTTACCTAAAACTTTTCAAGCTTTGGGGTCTTCTTGGGTTTTCAGAATTTGCCACTCTGGAGAACTTCTGAGACAAGGTTCTGCCCCGTGAACTAGACTGTTTAGCCGCTCTCACTTGGTGATTACTTCAGATGCTTAAATACACAAATGAAATTGGTAGAACTTGAATATGGATTAATTAGATATTGTGGTAATTAGATAATGATATTGCATCTATGATACATTTCCTGAATCTGATAATTGCCACCATGATTATGGACGGGCATGTCCTTGTTTGTACTTGGGAGTTCATGCTGGGGGATCTAGGAGTGAAGGGTCATGATGCTGGCACCTTATTTCAAATGGTTCAGAAAATATGTATATATATTTTACATTTGGGAACATGTGTGTGTATATAGTATATTTTATATTATATATATAACATATATTATACATATTGCATATATATGTAATATATATACATATATATGTACATACATACATATATATATGTAATGTGTATAATAGGGCCTGCATAAGCACACACATGTATGTAGAAAGATAAAGCAGAAATGGCAAAAAGTTAATGATGAGTTAGGTAAATGGAAGATGATGAAGGATGAACCTAGGTAAAGAGCTTATGGGAGATCATTTGTAATATTTTTGCAACTTTACGTTGGTCTGAAGTTCTTTGCGAATGAATCGTTTAATTAATTAAGATGGTGGATCAATGGTAATCCTAGCACGTGAGACATCTATAGACTGCTGGCCTGGCCCCGCCTTCCCCACAGTGCTCCTTGGGGTGTCCGCCCTGTCCCCGTGCCCGCTCCTGCTCTTCTGCTCCCTCTCCCCCTGGTCTGTGCCTTCTCAGCTAAGAATCATCAAACATGGGTGGAACGCCAGTATGTGCCAGGTGCTGGCGGGGGCAGGGGAGTGGAGAGCAAGCAGACGTGTCCCCATCCTTAAAGAGCTACAGTCTAACAGGGAAGACAGAAACCAAACAGAGAATCACAACAGGCTGTCACGGGGATGTGCAGACTGCCGAAGGGAGTGTGTCATAAGGTCTGACCCATTTAGAGGCTTCCTATTTGAGCCCAGAGCAATAGCATGGTGGGTATCAGCTTGGCAAAGAGAGGGTAACAGAGGAGCCAGCGCGTGTCAGGGGGACTGGAGGGGTGAAGCCAGTGTTGGGAAAAGCCCAGCCCATCTGGAGCAGGGGCATGGGCAGGGGCAGAGGAGGTGGGAGAGGAAGGCAGGGTCTTGTGGACCACTTGGATAACTTATATTTCTTTATTCTTAGAGCCACGGGAAGGGAGTAGGCAGTAATATCATGATTAGCTTTGCATTTTTATTTATTTTATTTTATTTTTCTTTACATTTTTAGAAAACAAAAATCCCTCTAACTGCAGTGTGAAAATGAGTTGGAGAAAGCAGAAGTGACAGTGGGGCAGGAAGCTGGGCAGCTGTTGCAATAGTCCGGTGAGCAGTGATGTCTTCCTAGACCGGATGGAGACAACTGGGTGGGTATTGGATATATGTGGGAGGTGAACTTGGCAGGACTTGGTGATCGATTTGACTGTCTCATTTGTATATCGCTTTACTGAAAAATTTCTCTGTTTTTCCTTTTGGTTTATAGATCTGGTTGGGAAGTGCTGTTTGTTTTTTTCTTTTTTTCTTTTCAAAAAGCATTTGCAAATATTCCCCCATACATGGCATTGACTAATTGCCTTGCTCGTGTATGCCTGTGATGAATATTCCTTGCCCAAAAAGGATGGTTTGTCTCATTCACTAAGATCAGGCTAATTAGGAATTGGGACTTACCTATCTCACACATTCTGGAGACTTAAGATGTGGGAGACAGAAATTAATGTTGTCTTAAAACAATCTGTTGTACTTAGGAAATTGTGCATTAGACAATAGAGTTTATATTGGAAGATATTAATTTTGACGGGGGAGAGGCCCTGCGTGATGCAATCACAATTCTGACAAATAAATGCCCTTGTACTTTCCCATGCCAACGGTGATTTGCAATTATAGTAATACATGGTTCTCTTTGATCTATGGCATCGTGTTAACCATGGAATTACTTAGCAAAATCAGCTTGGCTTGATGTAAGATATTGTCCTTGCCTAGAAAAAATTTTGGCCTGAAGAAAAGATGACATTAATTTAGGAATAGTGGAGTTATCATTGAGTTATCAAAATAAATCTGAGCACATAAATCAATTCTACTGCACGAAGAATGCTAAATCGATAAGTCCAGAAAGACTTTATTGATTCCATGGCCATCACTCAGGCCTTCTTCATTTGATTCCTCAGCCATATGGTTAATTGAAATGATAATGCAGCTAACTTGAGGTAAATCCACAAATCCTGACTTTGATACGGGGTCGTTCAAGGTAATGAAAGCAGTTTGGCGAGGCTGGCTTTCTTCAGATTCCGGCAGCCTGGTGGGGGGATGCGTTCATGCGGGAAGACTTTCCCTGTTCCTGTCTCCTAGAGCTTCTAGTCTGGGCAGATGAGGAATCAACCATTTTAAGTCACTCCTTTTAAGTTTAATTAAAAAAATTATAGTAACAGACTGATCATAATATAAGAGGACATTTAAAAAAATTACTCATAGTTAACATCACGCTAACACATTGACAATTACTATACTGCCTTGTAATATCTATTTCTGTGACTTGTCTCTCTCACTTAAAAGATGAAGAGCAGGGGTGCCTGGGTGGCTCAGTTGGTTGAGCAGCTGACTCATGGTTTCCGCTCAGGTCACGAGCTTGCGGTCGTGGGATCGAGTCCCTTGTCAGGCTCTGTGCTCTGCGAAGAGCCTGCTTCAGATTCTCTCTCCCTCTGCCTCCAGCTCACGCTCTCTCTCTCAAATAAATAAATATAATCTTCAAAAAAAAAATGATGAGCAATTGAGGGCAAGAGTCTTTTGTCTTAGTAACCCTACATCTTGTTTAAATGCATGAATGTATGGGCATTAGGAGAGCATTGATGGAATGAGCACTGGGTGTTCTAGACAACTGATGAATCCCTAAACTCTACCTCTGAAACTATAATACACTGTATGTTAATTAATTGATTTTTAAATTAAAAAAATTAATGCGTGAATGTTTTTATTTTTCACTTTTTTTTATTTTTTTATTTTAATGTTTTTTTATTATGTTATGTTAGTCACCATACAGTACATCCCTGGTTTCTGATGTAAAGTTTGATGATTCATTATTTACGTATAACACCCAGTGCACCAT
The DNA here is from genome assembly GCF_017311325.1 of Ursus maritimus. Classification (NCBI taxonomy): domain Eukaryota; kingdom Metazoa; phylum Chordata; class Mammalia; order Carnivora; family Ursidae; genus Ursus; species Ursus maritimus. The sequence goes on along the minus strand of NW_024423343.1, from coordinate 17,836,541 downwards.
GCAATACGTGCCCTCCTTACTACCCATCACCGGTCTATCCCATTCCCCCACCCTCCTCCCCTCTGAAGCCCTCAGTTTGTTTCTCAGAGTCCATAGTCTCTCATGCGTGAATGTTTTTAGATAGCTGTAATTAGAACTTTATCAGTTAGCCTTTGTTGTATAACAAATAACCCTAGAATTTTGTAGCTTAAAAAAACAAGCATTTTCTCTGCTCATGATTCTGTGGGTCAGGTCGGTGGTTCTGCGGGGACTGGCTTGTCTAGGATGGCTTCACTCACAAGTCTGGCCGTTGATATGACCTGGGGATGATGGTTTCTTACCTCTCGTTTTCCAGTAGACAGTTCACATGATGGCAGAAGGATTCCCATCAGCCAGAGGGGAGGTCACTCTCAAGAACTTGTGCAAAGTCTTATCAAACCTTTGCTGCGTCCGGTTTGCTAATGGTGCCTTAACCGAAGCCAGTTACATGCCGAGCCCGTACTGAGAGGGGAAGCAGCAATCTGTATCTTGATGAGAGGAGCTACGAAATATTGTGGCCATTTTTTCAATATATTGCAGAAATAGAAAAAATTGTATTTTATGCACTTTCCCCTTAATTATAGATGCTTCCTCTTGTTACATTTTTTATTTTTTATTTTTTTATTTTTATTTTTTTAAAGATTTTACTTATTGATTTGACAGAGATAGAGACAGCCAGCGAGAGAGGGAACACAAGCAGGGGAGTGGGAGAGGAAGAAGCAGGCTCATAGAGGAGGAGCCTGATGTGGGGCTCGATCCCATCACGCCGGGATCACGCCCTGAGCCGAAGGCAGACGCTTAACCGCTGTGCCACCCAGGCGCTCCTCTTGTTATATTTTTTAAAAAAAGATTGTATTTACTTATTTGAGAGAGAGCGAGCAGGAGTGTGGCAAGGGTGGGGGAGGGCAGAAGGAGAGGGACAAGCAGACTCCCCGCTGAGCAGGTAGCCTGATGCTGGGCTCCATCCCAGGACCCTGAAATCATGACCCGAGCAGAAGGCAAATGTTCCACTGACTGAGCTACCCAGGTGCCCCTTGTTACGTTTTTAGAAAAGCTAATATATTGGATACTTACTATAGGCTAATTGTTTTAGATTAAAACATTTAGTCTTCAGACAACCCTAAAAGGTGGGTAAAATTATTATCCCCATGTTACTCATGAGGAAGTGGAGGCTCGGAGATATCAAATCACTCACCCAAGGTCGCACAGCTAGTAAGAGAGCAGAGATTTTAACCCTAATCTTTCCGGCTCTAGGACCTTAAGTTTAGCAGACTTTTGACGATGAGTACAACTTGCCTTTTGTTGGGTGTTTAGACATTGAGAGTTTTGTGAAATTGTAGGACACTTGCTCAGGAAGATTTCCTAAACTGTGTGAGACTGGACCTCCTCACCCAAGGGTGACTTGGGTCTTATCGAAGAGTCATGCCATCTCCGAAGCCCACCAAGTAAGACCGGTTCGGACTTATATTAATTCTGATATTCATGTTTCTCCTAAACCATGGAAGCAAAGGGGTGGTAGGTAGATTCTGTCAAACCTAGATTAAGAATTTGGGCAGTATTCCGTGACCATACATTGATTATGGATATAAGAATTGGGCAAAAATCTATAAAACATTGTGTGGGGCACCTGGGTGGCTCAGTTGGTTAAATGTCTAACTCTTGACTTCAGCTCAGGTCGTGATCTCAGGGTCGTGAGATGGAGCCCTGCGTTGGGCTCTGCGTTTGGTGTGGAACTTGCTTGGGATTCTCCCTCTCCCTCTCCCTCTGGTCCTCTCCCACACTCTCTCTCCCTAAAAATAAAAAAAAAGAAAAAACATTGTGTGAGTCCATATATAGTGAGTCTATATATAATTCTATATATAGAATTTATAATAAAGAATACTGTATATTTTTTTATTATTGATCATTGAGTGCTATATAGCCTGCATGTCAGTAGAACTTATATTAAACTCATATATGTGGTATAGTCATATGAGAGAAGTAGTTAAATACTTACCAGCGTGCCATAGGCGTATTCCCACTGCTCTCGGACTGGTCACATGTAAGAAGTTGGGGAGATTTTCCTCTGTAGTCTGAGTGCTTGAGAATACCAACTCTCCTCTTCTCTTTGGCTTGCTCACTCACAGGAAGCCGTGGAAGTCATCAAAGTCAACCAGCTGAGGAAGTCCAAAAGGCAAAAAAGCCTAACTTTCCTACCATCTGAGGTCTTTGCTAGGAAGAACTGTAACAGAGAGAGGACAGAGTTAGCGTTCCTGGATCTCCGGCAAGTAGAATGTCCTGTCCTTCACATAGGAGTATTTTAGAGTTTTTGTATTTACATTTATCAAAGTAACAATAACAACAAGCAGGTCTAGGCTTTCTCATTTACAAAGCACATCCACATTTATTAGCTAATTCCCTACCTCTCAACAGTTCTCTGCTTCTAGCAATTCATGTGCAGCTAGAGAGGGCGAATCGCTATCACAGCTTCAGACGCCAGCTAGCTCCTTCCTCTCCAGGATGTTACTGCCCCTCGGACATGGCATTAAAGGTGTTTACTTGCTATTTCCTACACTCTTCATTACACCCAATCTGCAGTGACTTCAGGGCAGGAAACAAAACCCCTTAAGGGGTTATTAATGGTTCGAGTGGAAAGAGTAATCCCACTTGCCAAAGCAAGTATGATGTGGTTGTCTTTGAATCTGTTTCTGTCCCTGGGCGGGGGGAGGGTATGGGGAACAGGAGGGGAGTACAGAGGCAATAAGCTGTTGCCTCAAGGATTATGGAGAGAGCTCCCGACCATTTGCTAATACCGTACCTGTTTCAGCTTTCATATGATGGAGGAAAACACCATCTGACTCAATTATTTTCTTTTGCTGATGTGATCAACATCACAGCTTGTAAGGTTTGCTCTGGAAAACTCTGCGTAGAGTAAGGTATGAATTAATCCAAAAGCACATGGCGACTCATTTGTAATAGGTCATGCCTGCTAGCAACAATTAGGTGAGGTCTCTGCGGCACACAGGGCACTGGGAGGGTGGCTATTATCCAGTTAACATGACTGATTTTCAGGGCTACGCAGGATCTCTCAGACCTGAAAATGGGTATCTGGGCCTAAAAGAACTGATGTAATATTCTCTGATGATCAAGTAAATAAGATTGTTATCAAATCTTAATTCCGCTTTATGCTGCATGAGCTTGGATTGTCTGCAGTGGCATCCTTGGCCCGCTCGGGAATGAAAAAATTCAATTTCAAAAGTAAACGCAGTTCGAGAACAAAAATAGTTCAGAGGACAGCTTACCCGTAGAACAAAGCCCAACTAATTAGGGCCCACAGATGCCATGGAAGGCTGCAGAACGGAAGCAAGTATTTTATAGAGCCAAAGATTGCCAAATATATTTCTTCACCAAGATTTGCTTTTTGTCTCCTTAGCTATTGATCACCCTCGTGAAGGAGAGAATATTGACATGTGCAGAAAGCCGTAACGAGTTGAAATAGTTTTAGATAGAGTATCTTTGGCAGGTCTCCGTGCTCTGATTTAAGTGGGAACCACTGTGGGTTCTGATATAGCTTCTATAACCAGTTTCATCACAGACCTAATCATCCCAAACATCATTCCCTGTAATTTGACTGCAAAGTGGTGAGACAGCAAAAGCTCCAATTCTTGAAAAGGATTTGGCCGCCCGCCAGCAAATGCTTATTAGAGCGGCTCTGCCACCATCTCCTCCCCTCTCTCTCCACCCCGACCACCACTCAATAAACCCAGAGGCTTGCATCAAGTCCGGGGGTGAGGAGGGCAAGGGAGAAGACCAGCATTGACTCCTGAGAGAAAACAGTGTGGTTAAAAAAATATTACACAAGGCTTTACTGTCCTATGGACCTTCTGTCAAAATATTGAGAACTTGAAAGGGAGTCTTTTTTTTTTTTCCTCCCAGAGGACAAGCAAGGACACACCCTCAGACCAGATTGTAGTGGAAAGAATCCAGCACTTAATGGGTGGAGACCTGGCTCCTAGCACCTCTTCTCCACTGTGTGAACTTTGACAAGACTCAAACTTTCTGAGCCTTGGTCCCTTTATTGTGGCTTTTTTTTTTTTAAGATTTTGTTTTATTTGAGAGACAGAGAGAGACTGAGAGCATGAGCAGGGGGAGGAGCAGAGGGAGAGGGAGAAGCAGACTCCCCTGAGCAGGGAGTCCGATGCGGGACTCAATCCCAGGACCCTGGGATCATGACCTGAGCGGAAGGCAGATGCTTAACCAACTGAGCCACCCAGATGCCTCAAGCTTTCTACTTTTAAGATTAAGAAGTTTCTTTTGAAAACTTTGCTCTACCATCAGGTTGTCTGAATTTTGTGTTTTGGATTTTTAGCAAGCATTACGGAATTTAGATATTGGGCATATCTGGGAAAGCCAGACGTTTTTGGAATGTATAAGCCAAAATGTAAGAAAAATATCAGCCCTCATTTCAATTATGTATGCTATAGCATTACATTAAAAAAAAGATACAAAATTAAATGTCTGCATGTTACCCAAGTGTCTGCCTTCCTCTTCTGCATGTATCGAAGCATCTTAGGTATACAACAGAGGTCGCCTTCCTCGACGCCTTTTATCTTCCCTGTTCTCTCCTCGTCTTCATGCTAGCTCCTGGGACTGCCATGTCTCCTCATTGGCTGCACCCTCTGCTGGAAACCACCCTTCACCCTCCTTGCTTCAACGTATCGGTGGAAAAGGCCAGGTGGAGCAGATCTGCACGATGTGTTTGCAGGGGTGATAATGGTGCAGGGCAGGGGACGAGTTCAGTTCAGACCTCACTGTTCTTAGAGATTTATCACTAATACATTTACCCCCTGTGGTGGGTATGTGATAACCGGGAGGAGGATGACCACACGAAACAGCTACCCTTTCTTCCCCTCCCCCTTGTGAGGTCCTGGAATGTTAGAACAGAGATGGAGGAGGGCATCTCAGGACATGAAAAGGGAAGGGAGGGAGCTGCGGAGAGCAGGTTGCCTTATTCATGGTTTGCCTGGAGCTGGCTCTGTTAGCAATAATCCCCCGCCTTGAAGAAGACCTTTAAAAATTCCTTTGGCTTCCAACATCTGGTTAAGCCAACTGCACTGCAGCACGAAGTCTGCTTGATGAGCTTGGCCTGAGCCCCACATTTTCCTCTGCTAGTTCTCTTCCCAGTCTGTCTTTGTGAAAGTTCTTTGGGGTGCGTAACCACCTCGTGATGGGTGTGGAGATTTAACAACTTCTAGGCCCCTTGATTTTCTTGATGGCATAGAGACTCTCCTGCTGCCACTCACCTGATCCAACGTGTCTTCGGATCATACGGAAGTTCCTTTCGGTCACACCCCCGGTCCTACTGCAGAAGCTGAGGGACCTGATTATCAAGGCCCATTGACTCCATGCTCTTAGTTAAACGGTACCCACCATGAACCACAAAGCAGAGCTTTTCAGGGTTAGCTGAGTGTGTTATTACAATGATTTCATTTAATAAACTTCCGTCAGCATCTTAATCCTCAGTCAAGTATAAGCACGAGAATCCTCGTTAGCCATGATTAGGCGACATTGATGGTTAACAACATTTTCTCATTCCACAGGATTCATTTTCATTAAAAGTCTAAATTGATTAAAAAAAAAATTCCAGCAAGAGCACCTGATTGACGGTGACTTTATGGGTTTTCTTGATGAAGGTCTGTTATAAGTAAAACTATTTCAATGGTTCTGGCTTGATTTTGCATTTGGGTTTTATGCTGGGATCTCTTTCCTGGATGGGTTGGAACCCATCCTTCAGCCTCCTCTCCTGCCTTACCTGTGCCTGGGTCCTGTCGTCAAACTGGGCGAGGTATTCTCTGCATGCGTGCCATGCTACCTATGGTGCAGAATATTCCCCCAAAGGGGTGGTATCAGGAATGGTTTTCTGTCTTCCCTCCTGTGAGGGTCTGTGGTAGAGCCTTGCTGAGTTCTTGGCAGTGGTCAGGGTTTTCTGGTCAGAGAAGATGGATTCAGACCTGACTTCGAGCACATTTTACCCACTTCCCCCCTGCTGGGAGCTCTGCCATTGTGCCCCCCAACCCCAAACAGTGCCGGGTGCATAGTAAGCATGAAAGAAGGAGGGGCCGAGCGTCCCAGGTTCCAAACACACCACAGTTGTCTCTCCTTTCTTGAGAGTCGTGCTCCCCTGGGTCCTGGTGGAAGCAGGCACTGAGATAGGATTAAACAAGCGAGGATTTCATTAAGGGAAATGCCTGTGTGGGAAGAAATGGTGAGAGAGCTGGGCAGTCTGGGAAGGCAGTGATGCAACTCTCTCCTGAGTAAAGGAGTGGGAGCTAGACGGGTGGGTGGTAACACCCTAGCCTGCTGAGCAGACAAAAGGAGTTTCAGCAAGGATGCTGGGAAGTCTTAGAGCCAAGTCAGCCACCATGCTAGGAAGGACCTGCCTTGGCATCCTGGTTGCGTTCAGTCACTGGCAGGGAGCAGCCTGTGGGAAGTGTGGCCTTGGTGCAAAGGGGGCACTGTGTTTCTGAGCACTGCAGCTGGAGTCCTTGGCGAATTGCACATTTTGGGTTAGAGGTCTGTAAGGGTCCTTCTCATGGCTGCCACAGAGCCAACGGGCAGAGCTAAGCCAAATGCCACTGACCAATATCTGTCTCGGGGTCTGCCTTCTGCTGGGCTGTGGATGCTTCCTGACTCGGATACTCTTTGGTAGGCGTCTGTGGTTCACTGCTAGGACTTGTTGCCCACAAGGCCATTCATTGCATAGGGCCTGCCACTGCTGTTGCCCCCGGCCCTCCTTGCCTTCCTGTTGTTGAAGGCGCCATGTTAATTCTCTGAGACAGACGCGACTCATTCTGCTGGTGAGAGCCGGGCACGGGGAGAGGGCTGCGGTGTCGGAGCAGGATTGCGGAAGGCCTTGAGTGCTGTGCCGGGGAGGTCAGACGTCATCCTGAAGGCAGTGGGGAGCCACTGAAGAGTTTTTAGCACGCAGAACAATATGGTCAGATTTATGAAGAAGAACAACTCTAGCAGGCAGGATGAATGAGGGAGAAGGTTGCAGGGAGGAGAAGGAAGCAGAGAGACCGGTTAGGAAAACCTCGTTAAGCTGATGGGTGAAAAGTAGCACCTGTGACACCTTCTCCATCTGTAACTTCCAGCTACCCCACCGGGGCCTCATACTTTTCCTTTCTGCCCAGGACACCACACCTAGGAGCGCCTTTCTGGGTAGCCCCACCTAGGACTGGTCAGGACCCTGATAACTCTGTTCTCCCTTCTCTTCCCCCGGCACCAGCTAAACTCATTGGTATGATAATTCTGTGTAAGATCAACTGTTCAGCTGCAGTTATTTATACCCCAGTGTTGGCGGGAAGCAGATCAGCCCTGGTGCTCATGCTGTGGGAGCAGGCCCAGTCAACCTACGTGCTGTCTCGTGGCTGCTGACTGGTGGGAAGACGGTGCTCCACGCCTTGTTTGATCTTCAGTCTCACCGTAGTTATCTTCCATTTGCTCTGCTAACTCTCAGTCTTTCTCCTTCCTTTCCTTCTGGAACTTCTCTGTGGAAGGTGAGCTCTCACTTATTCTCGGTGCTTTTAGATGATCTTTCCTTGAGGAGGGAGTGTTTCACATGGCCGCACAAATCTTCTATTTCAAGACCCTATCCTCTGCTGTCCTTTTTTTTTTTTTTCCTTCTAGCTTGTCTCTCAATACAGTCACACCCCAAGTTTATCAGAAGACGGCACTCTCTCTGGAGGGAGGAACTGCTGGACTTCCCAGTTCCAACTCTTGTCTCTCGAGGTTGGTCTCCCTCTTGGGGGACAGTCACTGCATCATCACCCACTAGCCCCTGGGCTCTGTTCTCTGATTACCAAGAGAGGACACAGCTCTCTTCCTAAAGCACAGCTGAGACCAGATTGGCATGGGATTCAGACACTATCATGCATTTGTTGGGTTACGCGCAGAGAGCTCCTTTTTGGGGATGGCCAGCTGTGGCTGCGGCTGGAGCAGTTCTGTCTCTGGTGCCCCTCTTTGTCGTCCCCAGCTGGTGGCCCTAGTCAAAGACAATGTCCCCCTCTCATAGCCAGGAGACTCCAGAATCTCTACATGACTTAGAATCTAGCCTAAGAGAGCGACATAGGGAGGAAACCCCTGCCTTTTATTTCAAGCCTATCTACTGAGTTTTAAGGTCCTGTTCTAGGACCAGTGGCTTTGTGAAGGGCCTGTCCTTTAGAGTAGACCCCACACTGCCACTCACAGCAGTGTAGCCTCACACTGTGGTCAACAAGGAAATCTAATCAGGATCACCCAATGATCTCCTGCAGAGACATTTGCAGGAGGCCCTTTACCCGCGGCATTGTGATCTCCTGTCCTGTCCCTCAGTGTGCTCCCACTTTAGCCTGAGCTGCCTGTTACATGTGGATTGCTGGGTTTGGGCTCCAGAAATTCTGATGCAGTAGGTCTGAGATGTGCCAGTCGTGAGCGTAATGCAGCTTAAAACCACAATTTGGTTTCTCTAAGCTTGTGTGTCTGCTTCTGTGCTGCTATTTGAAGGGCTCCACTGTGCACAGGGTTCAGCTTCCAAGGAGAAATGTAGATGCCAAGGTCAGGGGTGAAGAACAATTGCAAATTGGAAAATAAGAGTGCAGTGTTTGCATCTAGATCTGGGGAACTGTGGGCAGGTCTTTTGTTTACAGCTACCACTTGGGTATTATATTTCCCGTTTGGAATCTCAATCTTAAAGTCGACAGCCTGTGAAAGAAGTTTTCAGTAGGGAGAGAAGGGCGATGGTGTGATTTGGGGAATCGAAAGTGATGTCTAGGTTATAGGGTTTTGCACTAAATTTGATAATTCTCTGCACTGAAAAGAACCCCTCTTGTTGGTTTAGAGTAAATCTATTTGGTGCAAATCCACATCCTTTAAGTGTGCTTTCGAATACCCCGAATTAAAGACTAACAATGATCAGGAAGAGCAGTGAACAACCTTGTAAACTCTTTAATGCAATTAATTAATTAGTAAATTGCTACCAATTCTAAATGAGACATGCATCCATAGCTGGTGTGAATATAAAGCTGCTGACATAAAAATTTACTGTTTTCAAATTGGCATTTTATAATGAAAAACAAATTGCTTTATGCAGAATGTTTACTTAATTGTATTTGCTCTAATGGGGTTTTATTTGAATGATCTGGCATGCGAAGGAAGGGAACTAGGTTCTAAGTTGAGAAAAAAGAATAACGGGGAGGTTTTCTACAATAATTTTCAAGAATTATGTGGGGGAAGACTCATCAATTTTACTCTACATCCACTACGCAGAGAATTAAAAAAATACTATAGCAGTATGCTATACTGGAGATTAAATCTGTATTTTCTCTCTGTTTTAGCAAGAGAGGGTCAGAAAGATACCTTAGTTGTCTTAAGGAGAATAAATCTTGTCGCAAGGAGAATCACTAAAAATACCCCTTCACCCCACCCCCATGAGATCTGGGACAATTGTAGATGTTGAGAAAGGTGATGGGTAGTTCCATTTTCCAGAAAAGAAGTTTGACCAGACATTTTGGGGCTAGGGTCTGGGAGGAAAAATGAGTAATGTACTGGGAGGAGGCTTGAGGAAGGGAAGGTGCCTGGGGCTCTGGGTCTATGAGGCAGTGAAAGCTGAACCCATCTGGTCTGAATTCTCAGGCTGGTTTTCAGACCAGGAAGTGGGGGAGGATGGAAGCAGAAAGGGAGTGCTGTGATGATGGGCATCCCACCACCTGGCACTGTGTTCTTGGCTTGTCCCTCCCACCTGCTAGGGCTCTGCTCCCTGGGCTCTCGGAGTCCTTGCAGGGAGTGATACCCACTAACTCAGTTGGGGAGGAGGGCTCAAGTGACCACCATAGTTTGAAGGGAAGATGAAACATGAACGTGCCCCTTGGAAATGTGGGTGAGTCAGAAAGGCTGGCCATCTCCTTAATGTAAGGCTTCCTTGTGGCTCAGGGTTTTCTGACAATGGTTGGTGTTAGTCATTGAGATAAAGACCAGTAGACTTCCCTAGGGGCCTTTGACATAGGAAAGTCTCATCTATTTGGGGTGGATTTTGGGTGGTCCCATTTTGGGTGGGGAATAGGGGGCAGGGGTTGGGGGAGGAAGAGCAGTCAAGGATACCAAAATAAATTTACTTCTCACACTGAGATTACTGCTTACTCATCTGCTGGAATCTGGATGGGTCCCATCATTGTTCCTACTTCTCCTGGTTTGCTAGAACTCCCCCAGGCACATTAAAAAATTGGAAATCAGGTGCATTATCCTTTATGCTTGGTTTCATAAAAATTAATTATGGGAAAAATATATGCTGTGACGTGCTCTTTTTTTCCCCACTGAGAGAGGAATCTTTGTAGTACTTTCTCGTGTGAATAGAACTCAATAATTCTCCTTTGTGTAGTAAAATGGTATTATAGTCATGCTCGATCGTGGTGTTGCATGTAATTACAAGCCTGTTGAGTTCTTCATTTAAGCCCAGTTTGGGGGGATGTGGAACTCAGCTTTTTTCAATCACGCGGGATTAAACTTGGCATTCAGGTTTTTGTATAAAGCTGGTGCTAGCTGGTTAATGTGCATTCTGACCACCAGTATGAAGAAAAATTAATTCCATTCAGGGTACTCAGCCTGCATGCACTGGTACTATTGGACCAGGGTTGTGAAAAAGGATGATATCCTTTCTGTTTCAGGACTGACTCATGTCTGATTGGTTCGTAGTCGTGTCACACCGGCTCTTAAAATACTTCGAATATTGCCTCTGACTTATATCTGTACCTTTTTTCACATACAGTTTGGATTACCAAGATGTGAGCCAAGATATCTTGTCCGGCCTTGAAACTAAGTGTCAGCTGACATGTCTAAAATTTATGGGCAACTGAGGAAGTGCAATGAATTTATAAGAAGCTACCTCCAGGCTTCATCAGATGAGGCAACTGAATACTGTTGAGATAATTGTTTTCTTTACAGTCCATTAAATTTCTAATGGGCAAACTTCCAAACTGGCATTGGTAATACCTGGGACCATGGGTCAATAACATCTCTGACATGTGGCCGTTTTTCCCTGGGGATCCAGTGTTGTACTCATGCTTAGCTGGTCCAACCAGACCCTCCTCCTCCATGACTCTGTGATGGGTCAGCTCTTGGGGAGCTGGGCACGTGCCTTCATGTAAGATCACAAAAGTCAATCTCTCAATTCCCCTGGAGTTCTTAGTTCTGAATGTTGTACCCTATGCTGAATTTCTGAGACATATGACTCTGCCTGGAAGGGCCAAGAATTGGGAAGAAGATGGGAGAGGGTAAAAAAGCGTTGGGATTCATATAACAGTGGTGAAGGTGGAGATTGCCCTTCTCTGGTCCAATTTTCCTGGGCCAGTGTGAATTCTTCTTGCCTAAGTGAAGTCAGTCCTATGTTGTAGACCTGTCCTGACCTACTATTCCAAGCATGTAATTATGACTTCTGTTCATAATAAGTGGGATAAAATCTGTCACATAGCGGAGCAGTGGCCATGTGCTAGCCCCAGGGCTAATGGTTTCACACACATTATTTCATTTAATTTTTAGAACAACAGCCCTGTAAGTAGGAATTATTTCTCACCTCTTACAGATAAATAGCCTGGGGCTCTGAGAGATTTACTAATGTGCCCTAGTTTACTTAGCCTAGCTCTGTCTGGCACCAAAGCCCATAGTCCATCCTTGCTACCATATGACCTCCCAAAGAAACCTAACGGTCCCATTTGGCCAATGCATTTTCTAAAATGAGATCTGGGTAAGTGTTTCATGTGCTCCAACTTTGTATGCAAAGTTCATATTTCCTTTGAAATTCTCCTGCTCACTCTCCAGTCAAGGTTATCTTGGACACAGAAAGTTCTTCAAATATTCAGACCACCTGTCATCCATGGAATATTCTGAACCTTGACAGTCTCTGCAGTGTCCTCCCTTTGCATGAAAATAGCTTTATCTGGCTTATAATTAGAAGTGAAATAATTTTAAATGGCTCCACACTGCTCAGCTTTCAAAGAGAGGTTCTAGTTACATATAACTTCACATAAACAGATAATCAGAGGCCAGAGCCGGAGAGCACAGTTCCTGCCTCCTAATTGGCATGAAGCAAGGACATCTGCTCTGCATGAAACCTGGGTCAGGCTGTCCCTCTCATCTGTGACCTCTTGCGGTTAGGAGGGACTGGCCCTGGGTTATATAAAGACTTCACAGGGGCATTGAAAAATGGGATGGAATCAACTTAAACACAAAATCTAATTGGTTTGAATGCTTCTTAACCATCACTAATCATTTCGGGATTGATAGCCCATCTTATAAAATAAATGTTTGCCTTCCAGAGGTAGGATTTCTTGCCTTGGTTGTAGTCCAAACAATTTCACTAAGAGATGACAGAGATGAACCTGATATGATTCTAACTGCTCTTCTTGTTTAAGATGAATTTTTCAAATTAGAGAATATGGAACACCGCATTTATTCAATAAGTTTCATCTCAACCTTCCTCTCCATCTCCTTGACACACACACACACACACACACACACACGGAGCCTTTATTATTATCACTATTACTAAATTCCAAAACTGGATGGGAGTTTTGGAGGTGGGAAAACTGTGCAAGGTGCAGGACCTGGGTCTGAGGTTTCTCTTGAAACTGTCGTTGGTTTTCCAGAAGTCCAGTTATTCCAAATGTACCTCGAATGCAAAGGTCCTAAGATAGCTTACTTCAGAAATTTTTGAGTTTCCGAGTAAGGCTGCTTAGAGCTGAAGGCCCCTCTTCATGAAGTCTAGGGGCACGATATGTGCTCGTGAGAGAGGAAGACAAAGAATTCTTTTAGAACTTTGAGGGTTTTAGCAACCCCTGCTCAACAGCATTTCTCTCTGTTCTCAGCACGTTCGAATTCTATTCATTCTTTCTATGATGGTTTGGAGCCATATCTTCTCCATAGATTCTTTCTGCCAAACCCAGTCTTCATTGATTCTGTTAATTAGTTAATGTCATACATTTTAATTTAATATGGAATGAGTAGCTACTCAGGCAAGGTATTGGTCTAGATATGTTCTGTGGGGCTGCAAAGATGAATCAAATTTCGATTCTTCCCTGAAGAGTTTGTAGTCTACCAAGAGAGAAGTCAGTATAGCAGGGGGTGGGCGGGGACACAAATAAATAGGCAGTTATTATATGGTACGCTAAAGTAGAAAGTGATACAATGCAAGGAAAGAGGATATGGGAAAATCCCCCAGAGGACTCCCTCCATCCTGAAAGCATTCCCTCCTATTTGAGGGTTCCTTGGGGTACATCATGTTCATTTGAGCCAGGAGAAGTCTGCTTTGGATTTCTATTTGTATTTATTTCCCAGTTGATGAGAAGAGGTCATTCAAGGCAGATGTTGGCAGCAGGTTTAAAATGGGGCGGGGATTTTGGTGAACCTTACCTGTAGGAATGAAAGGGAAAGGCAGGGGTCCAATGGTGCTTATGGCATCCAGCTCAAGAAGATGTAAGAACCAGTGAGCCGGGTGGGGGCCGGGGGGGCAGCCGGCCAGTCAAAGAGGCTGGTGAGCTTCCATAAGCCTATGACTTGTTTCACATTTATTATGTTTGTTACCTCCTCCTCCCCCTCAAGATTTCTTTCTTGGGATTTCGGGATTGAGGATAAAGCCCTTTAGTGAGTGGGCTCACTAGTGTCTTTGTCTCTAGGAGCAGGGAGGAAGGAGGACCTGAGGAGGCTGGGCCAGGAAAGGGAGAAGTGTGGGAGTCTCCTGGGTAGGAAGAGGACCAAGAGAGAAGGTGAGCAGGTAAGGCCTGGCACCAGGTGGGCAGGAACGTGACCTGGTCTCAGCATACGAAGGCTTCTGGGGCCCCCAACACAAGCAGGAGTGAGTGATAGGGACGTTGTGGGGTCAGAGAATTACTCCTGGCTTAAGGGATCGAGGCAGGTTGGCCCCATGGAAGAGACTGAATGTCACTTGAGCCCTGAAAGAAAATCCAGGTCAGGCACATAAATTTTAAGGAAGAGAATGAGTAAAGACAAAGGGCAGGGAAGAATGTGGAGAGGATGTAACATAAGAAGTCACTGGGTTTGGTTGGGCAAGAGGGGAAGGAGTGGAGGTAAGCCTGGAAACATAGGTGGGGGCCAGATTGCAGTAGCTAAGGAGACTGGGCAATGGAGGAGGGTCATTGAAGGCTCTGGGAGGGTGTAGAACTGTGCTTCAGGGAGAACGAATGATCTGGCTGCCATGCGGAAAGAGAGGTTGATGGAGAGAGAAATCGGGAAGCTGTTGCTGTGATCTAGGAGAGACTGAGGTAATGGGGTCTGTATTAGTCCGGGTTGATTTCCTCTGCTGGCATCAGTAGCTTTCATAGGTTAAAAGCGTGCTTTTCTCTTATATAAAAGAAGTGGTGGTAAACAGTCAAGAACTGATATGTAGGCTCTGTAGTTATCAGGGATCCAGTGTTCTGTAGCTGCTTGTCATCCCTGGAGGGCTGCCATTGTCACCAACACCAATCCAGCTGCAAAACAGAGGGAAGGTATACAAGAACATGCCTTTTCAAGGAAAATTTCCAGAAGTTCCACACAACACTTTTACTCACTTCTCATTGGTTAGAACTTGTCACATGGCCACACCTAATCACAGAGGAGTCTGGGAAGTGGAGTTTTTAGCTGGGTGGCCGTCTGCCCGGCTAACACTGAGGGTTCTTTTATTAAGGAGAAAGGGGGGAAGGAAGGTGGGGGAAGGCAATTGGTAGACCCTGCCTCAGAGCCTAGATTTAAGTAGTAGCAGAGGGAATGGAGAGGAACTGGAGAATGTGTGAGACACTTAGTGACATAATGACTGCGCTTGACAACTGATTATAAATGGCATGAAAATAAGAGACATTTGGAACGTGAGTAAAGAGAAGCAGTGGAAACGAGGGTTAAGATGTGCCAGGCACTGTTCTAAGTGCTTTCACCTGGATTTTACATTGATTCCTCATAACAACCTGGCGAGATAGGTCCTAGTATTATCTCTATTTTGCAGATGAAGAAAATGGGGCACAGGGAAGGTAAGTTGCTTGCCCATAGTGATACTGTTGGTAGCAGAACCAGAATTGGAACCCAGGCAGCTGGTTCCAGAACCTGTGCCCTTAACCACTCTGCTTGTGGTGGCAAAGAATAGAGAGAAGAGACACAGGAAGGCCTAGATTCATGTGCTTACAGCGTGTCTTTTCTCCACATTGTTTCCCCTTTCCCTTGAGTATATTTCACTTCCGTGGCGTTCAGTGGTAGATGGTAAAGTAAACGTGTTGAATTAATTTCGCCTGTAGGCTTGGAAGAACGCTAGAAATGCTGACAACCTGTCCCTTGTTTTGGTCATTGATGATTTCGAGCCTTGGCCAGGGGTGGCACTGAGCACTGGCCCTGTCTTGTGGGGCCTGGAGGTGGTTCTGGGGGCTGCATGCCAGAAGATTTCCCAGTCGGTCAGGAAGTAGACTGCCCAGAGCCTATGTTACCAGGTTCAAATGGGGCAAGAGGGAGAGGGAAAGCCAAGTGGGAAGCTGGTGGGGCCCAGAGCCTCGGGTAGCTCATGCCTGGGAAAGCCTGGATGCTGAGTCAGGAAGGTGGCCTCTGGACAGATTTAAAACAGGGAGCCTTTAGAATGGTGTCTGGGGGCAGTGGGCAGCTCTGTGCTCCAAGGGCTTGGAGGATATAGCTCTAGAAAGGACAGAAGGGATTTGTTTTGTGGCCAAATATAACTTGGATACAGTATTCTCTGTCTCCCATTGCTGCTTTGCAGAAAGCATGATTGAGGTCAAGTCTGTGCCAGGGCTATAGACCAAGAATGGAGTAATGTCTGCAGAGAGAAGGGCAATTAGCAAATTCCTTAATTAGAGTTGGGTTCCTATTTCTCTGGTCAGTTCTAATCACTGGCTTGATTTTACCTCGGCTCCTTTGGCTTATAACGTGCAGTCATAGAGTTCAGAAAATCAGGGCCCACTGATCCTGGATAAAATAAGTAAGACCTGGTTTCCCGTTCTGTAAAAATATTATCACAAAAAAACTTATTTCCTGAGACTATCAGGATCCACAGAATTAATATGTGAAAGTGTTGGCAAGATCTCAAGTTTATTTATTACGTTAGTGATAACGATGCCTTATTAGTCATTAATGCCTGCTAGTAAATGATTCTCTGCTTAAATTTCATGCTTCATTGAATCGCACTGACTTCCATTTCTCACCGAGGTGCTGTTCTGCACTGACACCTGTAATCAAAGCCTGGAGATTTACTCAGGTACCCAAAGATTAATCTTGACAAAATTCATGAAGTTTCTAATTTTTTTCCTGTTCGCTGGGCATTAGCCATCATCCCCGGGATATGACATCCTTCTCTTATCCTGATGGGAATTTGTATTTAAATATATGTTTAGAAAATATCTTGTGGAAAAGCTGCAATATGTTGACTGTGGAAAAAGTGCTTTCTTTGAACAAAAATTTCACACTGGAATGAACCTCGATGTTTTGATACATAGTGCCTCCATTTTAGGTTGTTACTGAATACTGCCATCTTCTAGTCCACGTTTCCTTCTTTTCCTGCAACCAAGATCTAATTGCAAGGGATCTCACTCATCTGTAGTTATTCTGTTCTAAGAATACAGAGGACGAAGATGTAGTTTCATCTTCCGTACGCTCACCATCTAGGAGAGCAGACACACTCGAAAATAAATAATCGTAATATGGTGAGACAAAAGCCATTAAATAAATATATAGGGCATAGAGAGGTGGCATTTCATCAGGAAGAAACAAATGCATCTTGGCATTTTAATAGGAAGAAAATGCATTTTGGCATTATCCCCATCTAAATATGTAACCCCAGAACTCATTCATCACTCAGTAAAACTGACTCTCCTTGCCTGTGTATAATGTTAATTTAACAATCCTTTTAATTTCAGAGATTGAGAAGTAATTGGATTTTTATTAGTTCAGTCTCTTCCTTCTTTCATCTCCTTGTACTTCTTAATCCCTCATTTATGTATTTATAATGCAAAACACATTAGGTCATCCCTGCTGCCCCATTCTCTCCAGCGATCTTTGTATATGCTTTTCTATTTTTTCATTATAAATCTTTAATGTGTGTAACTGTGTTCATTTCCTTAAAATCCAACTTGCCCTATCAGATTTGGAAAAACCTGAAAGCCTGAAAATACAAGCTTTGTTGGCAAGGCTGTGAGGAAATAAGTATTTTCATACATTTTTGGTAGGAAGGAAAGATGGTAGTATCCCTATGGGGGGAAATTTAGTGATATGTACCAAAACTGTACGTGCATTTATCCTTTGCTCCAACAATCCAACTTCTAAGAATTTATCCTGATATAGTTCCAGCAATATGACAATACAAATATGTAAGTTTATTCACTTATAAATATACATATTTGTATTTTTAATATTATTATATTTCTATTTTACAAATATTACACAAAATACAAATATCGATACATATAGTATTTGTAATCACAAAGACATTGGACACTACCTCAATGTCCAAACATAGAGAATTGAAAAAGCTATGGTACTCACACACAGTGGAGTGCTATGTAGCTATAAACAAGAATGAGGAAAATCTTTATAAACTGATGTGGAGTGATTTCTAGATTTTGTTCATTGAAGAAAGCAAAGTGCGAAAGAAAACGTATACAGTGTGTATATAACATAACATATACACATAACATATATGGTATGCTGCCTTCTGTGTAAAAAAAAAAAAAAAGGAAAATCAGAAAACATATACATTTACTTATCTGTACAAAAGAAACCCATGAAAGATAAATCAGGAAACTTTAAAGTTTTTTACCTACAGGAGGTAGGGGGAATAGTGCAGAAGAGAGATGGAGGGAGCAATACTTCTCTGACTTATCTCTTTGCATGGTTTTGACCTTCAGAAGCATGTTAATGTTCTCTGTTCAAAAGTAAAACGAACAAGGATGGAAAGGGGAAAAAATCCCTAAAACTGAAAGCAAACTGAAACGAATCACCCAATTGTATTTCAGATGAATACCATAATCATACTGGAGAGAGAGAGAGAAAAAGAAATGACTAATATGAGTTACTTATGAACACAGTATCTGACTGTATACCCTGTCTCTGATAGAGGCAGGTGGGGAGATGATGCAATTCCTGAATTCTTTTTAGTGGGCTTGTTTTTTATAGTGGTAGGGAAAAGCAGTTCTGAAACAGGTTTATATGTATAACGGGATTGAGCCAATGAGTAAAAGTATTGTTGTTGAGAGCCAGGGTTCTTACCTGGAAAGAAGGGACATAATATGGAGCAGGGGAGGGAAAAAGAGCCGTATTGGAATGGGTTGAAATTAAGTCTGTTGGTGTTTACCATATTTCTAAAACATAGGTATGTATGTGTTCATGCATGTGTGTGTACGCATTATGTATGCATATATATGTAATATACATATATAATTTGTTTTGTTTTTAAAAGTTTTATTTACTTATTTGAGAAGGAGAGAGAGAGATAGCAAGTGGAGGGGGGCAGTAGCAGAGGGAGAGGGACAAGCAGACTCTGTGCTGAGCGTGAAGCTGGACGCGGGGCCCAGTCCCACAACCCTGAGATCATAACCTGAGCTGAAATCCAGAGTCAGACGCTTAACCAACTGAGCCACCCAGGTGCCCCGCAAATGTATATTTATATGTATAAATGTATGTAATATGTATATTACCTAACTTTGTCTGCTGAAAGGGCTAAGAAGCGATAATACCTCAATTACACTGAGCACACGTAGGGCCCAGATATTGGTCTCTAATACCGTTCCCCACTAAAAGGATCCAGGGCTCCTGGGGGAACCAGCTGATTCCAGGGCTGGGGCAGAATAAGTGCAAAATGAACCTGGAACATTTTGTTATGCTGGAAATTAAGAAAGTGCTCAAAAGAGATGGAAGCACGTCATTAGGACGCACAACCCAGCTTGAAAGGACTCCTACCCGTTAAATCTGGGACAACTTGAATACCAAAATAATGAAGTACGATAATGAGTCATAAACCATTAAAAATAGGAATTCCTGAGTCCATACAAATAACAAATGGATACATGAATAATAAATATATGGGGAGAAAAGAGGGCTCTTCCTTATAATGAAATGCTGAATGCCAACTGGTAAATTGGGAGAAGGTGCCAAAGTTGGAAAGTAACATTTTGTAACCATCATGAGAAAGATTGGATCAAGCAAGAATCATCAATGCATGCTAAATTTAGGGGGGAATTTAGATTAGGAGAAGGAGATCTGTATGATCTTGAAGTATCTCCCACAGACTGATTTCTAGTTCCACAGGAAAAAAATAGCAATTCTGCAGCAGAGAAATTCAGCATCTTGACTGATGAAAATTTCCATCAGCCATGAGAGCAGATGGACATCATGGGTCTCTAAATATGACACCTTGAGAAGGCTACAGAACCTATGCAGTATCCTGGCCAAGAACGTGTGACCTGAGTCATGAGGAGACATTAGACAAACTCCAAATGAGAAGCAGTCTATTAAAACTGGGGGAGAGGAGAGCTCTATACTTAAAAAAATGTTGTCGTAGATGATCAAGACCCTGGAAGCGTTCCAGACTAAAGAAGGATTAAGAGACATGAGATCTTTTTTTTTTTTTTTAAGATTTTATTTATTTATTTGACAGAGATAGAGACAGCCAGCGAGAGAGGGAACACAAGCAGGGGGAGTGGGAGAGGAAGAAGCAGGCTCATAGCGGAGGAGCCTGATGTGGGGCTCGATCCCATAACGCCAGGATCACGCCCTGAGCTGAAGGCAGACGCTTAACCGCGGTGCCACCCAGGCGCCCCAAGAGACAGGAGATCTAAATGCAATCCCTGACCCTAGACTGGATTCCATATGGAGGGAAAATGCTGTAAGGACATTATTAGATCAGTTGACAAAAATGGGGTATGGGCAGTAGATTAAAGTGTGTTACAATGTTAAATTTACCGAAGATGATAACCATCTTATAGTTAGTAAGTAAGACAATGTCTCTGTTCATAGGAAATACAATAAATGGCCATGATGTATGTAAATTTCCCTAAAAAGATTTAAGGGAAAAAATACACACACACACACACACACACGCACACACGCACGCACACACACACACACACACATGCACACACACAGACACAGAGGCATGGGGTGGAGGAGAGAGTCTGATCCAGGTAAAAGAAAATCAGGCATTCTTTTACAATTTTCATCCCTGTAACTTTTTTCTAAGTTTAAAGTTATTTCCAAATAAAAAGTTTAAAAAATTCAGTCTTGCATATTTGGTGCAGGGACATTTATCTCCCTATGATTCTGTTCATTAGTTTTTGTTCTGGGGACCATGTTGGTATCTGACCGCTTGTTAGAATATATAATATCAGTACTTAAGGGAAAAACCCACTTTTTTGGTGTGTGGGGGGTAGGGAAGCCCTTTCTATGCAAATGCAATCTTATGTGGAAGGTCGGGTCATAGAGGAGGTGAAAGAAGGGGCTGTTCTGTCTGACCGAAGCTTGCGTGTACTTGTTGGGGGCAGTTTTAGAGTCCTGTCTTCTTCACCTCCCCTCCCAGGAGGGCAGCCCTGAGGCTCCTCCAGGGAAAGGAGTTTGCCAACCACTGCCAACCACTGCTCTTAAGTAAGACCCAGGCCTGGTCCAGCTGACCTACCTCAGTAACCACTGACGGAGAATGACGGTCCTGTGATGGAGTGAAAATGTCAGGGTTACTTAAGAGCAGTTGACTTGTGCTTTTTGAACCTGTCCTAATGTGTGCTTTCAGTGATAAATGACCAGGTCCTTTCCTGCCTCTCCGTGAGGTTTTCTGTCCTTGGCCTGTGATTCGTACTTGACAGATGGTAAGCTGCAAGGCCCTCTGTGTCAAGCCCAGTGCGAGACTGTTGTGCAAAGAATTGAGTTGTTTCTGAAGAAGTGAGTATAGACAAGACTTGTCAATAGCATCACATCTTCTCACAGCTGCTTCCTGGTGGTGCAGAGTTCGTTTTCCAATGGCTGTGGTGCTCGCAGGTGGGGTTTATGTTTATCCAGCCATCTTTTTCCTTTTCCGTTGCTTTCAGGTAGTTAAGCGTCTTTAACGCATTTGGTGGAGGGGAACTTGGCATTTAAAGAAATCTTTGGCAAATCCCCTTGTAAAGTGACTTAGCACGCCTGTAAGTTAACTGCTGGGAAAGTGGAAACTTCCATATATTTACATCTGGGTTGTTTTTTTTTTTTAATTTTATTTATTTATGTGACAGAGCGACAGCCAGCGAGAGAGGGAACACAGCAGGGGAGAGGGAGAGGAAGAAGCAGGCTCCCAGCCGAGGAGCCCGATGTGGGACTCGATCCCGGAACGCCGGGATCACGCCCTGAGCCGAAGGCAGACGCTTAACGACTGCACCACCCAGGCGCCCCTATTTACATCTGTTTTAAAACTCAAACCTGAGTCAACCAAAATTTGAGAGCATTATTTATTCGGCAAGCCTTGAAAGATTGTATATTGCAAATATGTTTTAAGAAGACATGGCCATTTTCATGATGTGCCTCAAGTCTCTGGCTTTTTGAAGGGCCCAAGACCCGAACTGCTACTTGTCCCATTGTTCTTTTCATGGGAAGACAAGTGTCCCCTACAGTGAATGGAGCAAAGCTGAGGACAGAGATTTCATTTCTTGTGACAATTTCTGTTAATTGGTAGTGACTTTCTGGAGTCGTACGGTGAGAGGGATTCTGGGGCAGCATCTGGGCTTGGTGAGAATGAGTGCCACAGACCATTTCTGATGTCTGCTTAGGGTACGGAATGGGGACGTTATCCAGATGTATGTGATATGTGCGATGCTCCTGGCCTAAAAGGAACTCCCAGGCGCTCTGTTTGGTTGAAAAGAGCAAGCTTCCCCATTGACCATGAGCCCTGCTTCCTTACTAATCAGGAACCTTGGGTTTAGAGCCCCAGGTTAGATATGGGAAGAACTGGAGAACCTTCCCTGAAGCTTTGAGGTGTTTTTCCTGTACACCTATGGCACTCACCACCACAAACTCGTCGTGGAGGGGATGGTAAAAGGCAGTCATAAAAATCTCCTGCATCGGTGTGAGTTCAATGGGCTGGCATGTCCATCTGGAAATTTTAGAATCCCGGTCTTTCTTTTTAAGATTTCAGGACCCTGAAATTTTTTGTACAGTGCAAACTCAGTGATGTTTTCTTGTAATTTAAGTGGCAAGAAACGTTGACCCTGGCAAAGCCCATCCTCTCCTGGAGACTTCCTCAATACTGAGGCATAAGAAGTCATGCAGAATTTAGACACAGTTTTGCCGTAAAGCTATACCCCGATCTTCGCAGACGGGTAGAGAATTCCCTGCCTTTAATCTCTGAGCGCTTTATACCTCGTAGGTTAGGTGGGTAGTTAGGTGGGTAGGTTAGGCAGCTAGTGCTGCTCAGCGGCCTTCCCACTGATGTCCCCCTCATCCACCCCTCCCCCCATGAGTTGATAAGAACCTTTCCACAAACCTTTAATCAGTAAACCTTTTTGAAGACCAATTATTATGTCTTGCTTTTCTTTGTTTTCTCACAGTTCCTGGTAGTTTTGCAAACTAAGATCCCAGTATGTGTTTGCAGAATGAATTGTTTTAAGAAGATCTGTGTTTGGACTTCTTTTTCAAGGTAAGAATGAAAGGCTGGCTGAGCCATGTGTATCCAGGCGATTCTGGAAAGAACTGCGTCTTCTCTAGAGTGGTGTCTTTCCCTCCTCCTCCAGGTATTCGGATTCGGGTCCATTTTGCAATCGGCAAGGACATCTGCCCGAAGCCCAGAGGCTGGGGGTGTTCTTACTGGGAGTCAGGGAATTAAAGGCAGCACTCAGCAGGATTCAATGCGCATTTTATTCACAAACAGCTCAGAATAAGAAGACTTTGTGTGAATGTTGTCGTATTTCCCAAGAACACATGTTCGCATTAGGCAGCGCGACCCTCCCTTCCCTGAAGCAGAAGACAGCTCGGCATTTACCTGCTCCTTTCCCGGCAGACCCTGTTTACACTGACGCCCTCCTGGCTATTTCTAACTCCGGGCCAGACCAATAAACAGGAATCGAGAGGCAGAAGTACCTCCACCCCGAGACGTCGTGGGCAGAAGAGGGTCCCCAGATAGGAGCAGAAATAGGTGCGGGCAATTGCGAGTGCTTGCTTTCAGGGGGAAGGAGGACCCACCCACGTGCCTGTTTCCCAAATCGTGCAAAATGGCTCTTCCCTGCTTCACTTTCTCCTGCATCCCTCCCCCTTCGCTGAAGGAATCTGAAGATCTTTTAATTAAAAAGTTGAAACTAGAAAGAACAAATGACATGGATCGATACGCTTTATTTCTTTAATTAAAAGACATTGAAGCCCATTAGAATTTGAACTTCAGGGAATTTTCATGTGATTCTTCTTCAACCTACTGTCCCAATTTTGTTCTAGCTGGTGGGTTGTCTTGACGTGACCGTGGTGTGAGATGCTTGCAGGAGTCCAAGAGAATAATTTTATTGTTTTTGAGAGAGGTAAACAAAACCCCGGGGTATGTTAACAATTTTGAATCCAGATAACTATCATAACCAGCTGGACCCTGAACCCGGACAGATACTTTAGAGCTCCTGTACGGAGTTACACAGTTATACCCTCGCCTGGTCCCCCAAACTCCCCTCCCGGCTCTTTGCTTCCTCCTTCACCAGGCCCCAGGCCCTTTGCCCCTCCCACCTAAGGGTCACCTCTGGGTACTGTTCCCTCTGGGGGGAGAGGGGAGGCTCCCAGCCCTCGCAGGCACAGGGCCGGCTCCTCTTCAGGCCCTCTCTGGGAGGGTGATGGATAATATGATTCTTCTTATCCTTCTTTTTAGCCTCCTTTAAATTTCCTTCAAAGTGTTCATCAACATTTATCATGATTTTATGTGTTCGTTTACTTGTTTGTGAAATGTAACCTCTTTGAAGGCCGGCCTCTGTCTGTCTGGTTCTGCAGTGCCCGTCACAAATTCTTGTGGCAGAGATGAGTTTGGGAACCTCACAAAGTCCCTAAATGAAGGTGGTAGGGACAAAACACACGGGCCTGTTTGCAGCCAGGAGCCAGGCTGGCAAGGAGAGGGGTTTCTGTCCACAGCCTTCCTGCCCCTGCAGCCTCCAGGCTGGGTTGGGGGGGGGGGCAAGGGAGAGAATCTCCAAGAAGAAAAGTGGGGCCCCCTTTGATCCCAGGTGCTCTCTGACATTTTAGGGGTGAAGTTGAGAGAGAGTCGGCTCGAGTGTGGG
This sequence comes from Ursus maritimus, assembly GCF_017311325.1. NCBI lineage: Eukaryota > Metazoa > Chordata > Mammalia > Carnivora > Ursidae > Ursus > Ursus maritimus. Next base: position 17,812,272 of record NW_024423343.1, on the reverse strand, counting down.
CTTCTCTGGCATAAGGTGAGGATGTGGGTCATTGTTAGTACTTTCAATATTAGCTACTCCTTTTCAATATTAGGTAATACCTAACGTGGCTGAGGGTTCTTCCTGGAAAATGTGGCCTTTTAATAGCAGACGTTCAGTAAGCCAGGAAGGCGCCTTCTCAGCCTGATATAGTGCTGGGGTTGGGAGGCACAGGGATGAAGGGGACAAGTGACTCAGTGTCCGGAGAGGAGGCTGACATGTCAACAATGATAACACACAGTGACAAGTGCTGTCACAGAGGGAAATGCGGGTGCTCCTCGGGGAGGGCAAAGGGGAAGCGGGGGAAGGGGGGGTATGTGGGGGAGGCTTTCCAGAAAGGGTCCACCTTAGCCTGCTGCCTCCTTGCAAGAGGATTTGGTGACCTCTGCTGGGGGATGAGACCTCAGGTCTGAACTGAGCCAGCTGGTGCAAGGAGAGGGGAGATTCGCACAGAGCCAGGAAGGGTTTCTTCTCTTTTTTCCCTTTTCCCCTTTTCTTTTCTCTCTTCTCTTCTTTTTCCTTCCTCCCTCCCTCCTTTTCTTCTTTCCTTCCTTTTAAAAATATTTATTTATTTGAGAGAAGGAGAGAGAAAGAGCCCAGGAGCAGGGGGAGGGGCAGAGGGAGAGGGAGAGAGAATCTCAAGCAGATTCCCTGCTGCACGCAGACCCCGAGATGATGACCTAAGCCGAAACCAAGAGTTGTATGCTTAACCATCTGAGCCACCCAGGTGCCCCAGGCCAAGAAGGCTTTCTACAGTGATATTGGCTTTAGAAGGTAAAACTTGAAGGAGACTTGAGAGAAGGTGGAGGAAACTGGACCATCAGCAGGGAGAAAATACTTCATGAAACAGGCCAGGGAGTGGAGACGGCTGGTAGGACAGGGATGGGGAAATGAGAGGGGAGAGTAGCCCCCCCCCACCCCTGACTGGTAAGTGGAAATGGAGGCCTAGGCAAGGGCGACGAACAGTCGGCTGGGGTTTTGGACTGAGCCATTCCATTTCCAGGACTTTATTCTCAGGAACAGATCAGATACCCATGCAAGGATATCTACCCTTTCACTGATGGTAACCCTACAGCAGCTAAGCAGAGGGATCGAGTAAATAATTCGTGGGGTACCCAGAATATGGTAGGACCACTAAAATTGATGATGTGGTTTTATTTTATTTTATTTTTTAAATATTGGGTTGGAAAGACATTCAAGGGATACTGCTAAGTAAAAAGACCAGATTACAGAACAACATTACAAACATAGGAAGGACTGGAAGTGAACACAACATGCTCACAGTGGAGGGGATTAAGAACAATTGTTTATTTTTTGCTTTACACTTTTATGTGTTTTTTCCCCCCCACAATGAGCAGGCCTTAAATTTACAACCAGAAAATCAGTAAAGTTATTTCCATTTTGAAAGGAAAAATCCACAGGGTTTTAAGAGAGATGATTAGGGCTAGAATCCCAATTGAGTAAGTGACTGCTAGAAACTGCTGCGTTGCTCATTCATGATTTTCCAAGGAGATCATCCTGGCAGGCAGGGGCTCGGATCTTGTGGTTTTGACTCAGGGTGGAGAGATGAGCTTTTCTCTGGGTTTGCTCCCTGGTACTGACATAGGGGTGGGGGATGTGCTCCCCCTTTCGTGCTCTACAATAGGCGTAAGAAGAGGAGGCGCCTTCCCCATGCTCCCTGAGTGATTCTTCACGCCGGCTGCAGGTTAGACTCGTGGGGGGACCGGAAATAAAACCTGGGCCCGGGCCCCACCCTTCAGACCAATTAAAGCCAGGTAACAGGCTCAGGTGATGCCCTTCTGAAGCCAGGGCTGGGTGCACCCCGAGTAGAGAATAATGAATGAAAAATAAGCAGCAGCATACATGTGGACGTGTGTTTTTACGGCACGCCAGCCCTGAGTATTGATCTTCGGAAAGCAGATTCCTTGGTCAAATACTTCTGTCCCTCCGTCTAGGAAAGTCTGAAAGCACATGAGCAAGTAAAGGCTCTTGGAAGTCCCAAAGTAAAAAAAAAATCTGATTTGTTTCACCTGGTGTTACCAATCGTACAGTACCATGGAAATCTTTGTCTGGGGCGGTGGCCCTTTATCTTGGGTTACCCCCCCGCCATGTCCCTGGAACACTCGTGAGACCCAAGCTAACCTTTGGACGTGTTGCTGTATATGCAGGTGAATGGGGAGTTCCCATCCTGGAACTTTGGGGGTAAGCCTGTTGCCTGCTAGAGCACCTGACCTGGGACGGGGAGGAGGGGGTACCCTGCCTACAGAGTCAGGTATTCTCAGGAGGAAAATGAGGTCCAAAGAGGTTGTTGACTGTCTTGTCTCAAATCACAAAGTGGGGCATGAGCCTGAAAGCGACTACAATTCAGACTTCCTGCTTCTCATTCAGACCCTCCTCTCATCCCCCCACCAACTTCAAGGCATTGCCTCAGGCATGTTATGATCTTTGCATAGAGGAGTCCTGTGAAGATGAATGGGAAGTTCCGGCCTTCTTATCCCATTTTGTGTTTCTATCTGCATCTGCGGAGAAGACACCCAAAGCTCTCAGTATCCCTCAGTTGTAAGGAATGTTTAGAATTGAAGCCCTGGTTTGACACAATTAAAAGCTTCCAGAAGGCTGTTACGGCGCCAATTATTTACTTAGCGATAGCAAGCTATTTAAATTTCATTATGGAGTAGAAAAGAGGGAGATAAGAACAAAATATGGTCGGGCTGACCGTGACCTCAAAACCCCTGCTCCTTTAGTTCATGAAAGATAGCAGAAGCAGAACGTTCTGATTCAAGGATCGTTTTGTTAAACTGTGCATTCTCTTAAATGGAATTGTTTCTTAATCTTTTCGTGCGCTGCTAATGGGCCATTTATCGGGGGCATTCCAAGGCAAAGCGAGTCTGGGCCAAATAGGGCTGCTAGTCTGGGGAGGGGTCACTCTGTATTGCAGGTGGTTGGACAAATGACTCAGTACCTCCCTGCCTCGAGCAGAATGAGGCTTATCATTGTAAGATCGGAAACCTCCTCCATCAACAAGACAAAGAAAGCAACGTTCACCTTCATTGTCCTGATTCCTTTTTGTATATATCACTTCAATTGTGGAAACTTTCCCTTCTTTCCCCCTGTCCCCTTTCAAGGCCATTCTCCAGGGTAATTTAAACAATTTTATTTATTTATTTGAGAGAGAGAGAGAGAGAGCGTGAGCGAACGTGGGGTGGGGGTGGGTGGGAGGGGAGGAGCAGAGGGGGGAAAGAATCCCAAGCAGATTCCCTGTTGAGCTTGGAGCCTGACCCTGAGATCATGACTTGAACCGAAATCAAGAGTCCTGCAGTCATCCAACTGAGCCATCCAGGCGCCCCTAGGATAATTTTAACCATGACATTTCCAATGGCACAACTTCTCATTGTTTTCTTATAAGATGTAGGTAGGGATGGAGGGCACAGCAGGGTGGAGGATTTGAGTCAAGGGATTGTCAAAAGGGCACTTAACTATAGAAACTTAAATATATTTACTATATATATTTAAATATTATATATATTTGAGGAATAATTTGCATACAGCAAGATTCACCCTTTTTAGTGTATAATTTTATGAGTTTAACAAATGAATATGGTTATATAACAACCACTGAGATCCATATATATATAGCAGCTCCTTCTTCCCCAAAAGTTTCTTTTTGCCTCTCTGTTGTCAGTTCCTTCCTCTTTTGACCTCGGGCTCCTGACAGCCACTGAGCGGATTCTTATCTCCATGATTCTGCCTCCTCCAGCAAGTCATGCATGGAACCATATGGTACGGAGTTTTCTGAATCTGGTTGCTTCTACTTGGTGTAATGTATTCGAGATTCACCTGCGTTGCTGCATGTGTTAGTTGTCGCTGAACATTCCACGGTGGGTGTATGTTTCTTCATTCACCACTTAGAGGACATTGGGGTTGTTTCCAGTTCTTGGCAATTATGAATAAAGCTGCCATGAACATTTACATATAGGCTTTTGTGTAGATACATGTTTTCATTTCTTTTGAATAAACACCCAGGAGTGGTATTGTTGGATCATCTGGCGAGTTTATGTATAACTTTATAAATACTTTGTTTAATTTTATCGGAACTTTAAATATTTAACTTTATAAATAATATTTTTGATTTTATTTGTTTTCGATTTAAACAATTACATCAAAATGCATTGATTTAATTGTTTTTTAACTTTATGAAAGGGTATCGTGCTGAGGTAATCTTTTGGGGGATTTTTTTCACTTAGTTTCATAGTTTTAAGATTTTATTCCTATTGTGACGTCTGGTTGTGAATGTAATATTCTAGCACATTCTATTGATAGGCATTTGGCTGTTTCTGGATTTTTCTATAGTTTGGTTTTACTACTGACAGTCTTGTGTATGTCTCTTATGTTATCTATCACTGTGTAGCAATATTACCCCACGCTTAGTGGTTTAGGATAACACGCCTTTGTTACCTTGCAGTTTCTGTGTGCTGGAAGTCTAGGTATGGTTTCTCTTCTGCTTTAAGTCCTTCTAAGCCAGCAATCAAGGACTTATGCAGGACCTTGAGCTAGTGTCAGGGCTTGATGGGGGAAGGATTCTTTCAGGCTCAGGTGGTTGCTGGCAGGATTCGGGTCCATGCAGGTGGTCAGACTGAGGGCCTCCGTTTCTTGCTGGCTGTCGGTCAGACGTTACCCTCAACTGCTCTCTAGCACGATCACTTCCATGAAAGCCAGCAAGAGGGGAGAGCCCACTAGCATGACAAACGTTACGGTCTTATGTCACAAGATCACAGAGGCGACATCCCATCACCTTTGCCATCTTCTGTTGGTTCCAAGCAAGTGTGGGTCCTGCTCATACTGGAAGGGAGGCGATTGGCCGGGGGCATAAGCATCAGGAAGCAGGGATGGTGGGGCCACTTCACAGTCTGTTGGCATCCCTCGTTCCACAGGGGTGCAGTTTTCCCTTGGGTTTACAGGTGGGAGTGGAATTGCTGAGTCTGAGGGAACTCTTCTATTCCTAATAATGCTCTTTACTTAAAGACTGTATTTTCTGGAATGAGTATAGCTAAGTCAGCTTTCTTTTGGTTAGTATTTGCCTAATTTTCCATTCTTTTACCTCCAACCTTTGCATATCCTCATGTTTGAAGTATGTCTCTTTTAAATAGCACATATCAGAATTTAAAAAATGAGGGATGCTTGGGTGGCTCAGTTGGTTAAGCGTCTGCTTTCGGCTCAGGTCATGATCTTAGCATCCTGGGATCCAGCCCTGAGGCTGGCTCCCTGCTCAGCGGGAAGTCTGCTTCTTCTTCTCCCTCTGCCTTTCCCCCTAGCTCATGCTCTCTCCCTCTCTCACTCACTCTCTCAAGTAAATACTTTTTTTTTTTTTTAAATAAGTTGATATCCATGTGCAGCCAAGTTTGAGGCCCGTCATCATGTCGAGGTTGTAATTCTGGGAGTTGGAAGCAGAAGGGCTATGGAAATGACTTCCAGGCGTCAGTTAGTTCCCCCATGTTTTTCGTTTTTTCTGAGGACACTCCACCAATCTCTAGGTCTTAGCAGGGGGGGTACTTGTACTATTTGCCACCAAGTGATGAGGGGAGGGCTGGGGGTGACAGGAGCAGAATTCCAGCAATTGTTCTGTTCTGTCTTCTTGCAACCCTGCTGGGCTGGGTCCTGCCCCAGACAAAGCCAGCACTCCACAAACACCAATCCAAAACAGGCCCTGTAAACTCGGGAGCTTCTCACAACTTACTCTTTGCTTTTTTATTCTCATGGTGTGGGTGGGGCTGGAGGAGTGGGGGTGAGGAGCCAGTGGTCACGCTAGGTCAGTGTCTTGGCCTGAACTGGAGCTACTGGAGGTGAGATCAATGGACCAGAAGTATCGGCATCGACCCCCCCTCTCCCGCCCCCCAGCTTGTTAGGAATGCATGCTTTCAGTCCCACCCTGGACCTACAGATTCAGAGCCTGTATTTGAACAAGATCCCCAAGTAATTCTCATGCACATGAAAGTTTGTGCCTTACCCAGCAGAGATGATGAATATTTAAATCGAATCAGGCACCTTTTTGACCAAGAACCTCTGAGTTTGCTTGGCCATGTTGTGCCTGCAAAATGTGGATTTTGGTTCTTTGATGTGAGCTTTCTCTGCCCTAGGCCAGAATTCAACAATGTTGGGTTTGCCTACCATGCAGATAGATTTTTAGAACAGAATTCTTTAGTTTAAGAAAAACAACGCTCTAGTAGCACCATCTACCTCTAGGTTTTAGCACTCATTGCTGTTGTAATTTCCTATTTACTGGCGTCAAGAGCTGATTGATGTCTGGCTCCCGCCTGGTATTGTAAGCTGCAGAAAGCCGAGGAAGGTGTCTGACTTCATCAGCCATCCTCTCCCTAATGCCCAGTGTGGTACGTGGCATACAGCAGGTGCTTAATAAATATCAGTCCAATGAGAGAAATGACTTGAGCACTTGTAGAGATGTATTTAATTGATGGTTGTCTATTGAATGCTCGTATTAATGATTATACTCGCGAAGAGTTCTTCTGTTAATATGTATATACATATATAGGGGATATTTCTTCTGATACTACTATTTCTCATCTATCTATCTATCTATGGAATGTTTATATATATATATGGAATGTTCTCATCTATATATATATAGAGAGAGAGAGAGAGAGAGGGAATGTTTCTTCTGATACTACTATTTCTCATCTATCTATCTATCTATCTATCTATCTATCTATCTATCTATGGAATGCTTCTTCTGATACTATTTCTCATCATTACTATTAAATCTGGCTCCTTTATGTTTTAAGTCTTATGTTTATTTTTTAAAGAACTTGAATGCATACTGGCATTTAAATAAATGCTAACATTTAGTATTGACTAATTTCTTTTTTTTAAAGTTTATTTATTTTTAGTAATTTCTACACCCAACGCAGGGCTCAAACTCATGACCCTGAGATCAAGAGTCCTATGCTCTTCTGTTCTTCCGACTGAGCCAGCCAGGTGCCCCAGTATTTACAAATTTCTTAGTTCCGCGTCTACATTGTTTTTCATCAGACAAGACAAAAAATGTCACCTCTAGGGACTTCCACATCTCCTTGGTATTCTTAGAAAAGAACACACACATTCTATGATATAAAAAAGCAAGGAGGGTGCGGGGGTCATGGCATGTGCGGGGAATGAATCCTATTTGGACTGTTTCTACTACCCTTTCTCTCCTTTCCTCCTCCGGCTGAGGCCCAGGACAGCAGCCCAACCATGTAATACCAAGTTCACTCCTCCCCTTTTCGGTCCTCTCTGCCAGATTTTTAAAGAGGTGTTGATTGTGAAAGGCTTGCCTCTTCTCAGACCAAGAGAAGGGAGAGGGAAGTGTGCACTGGCTTAACAAAAGCACCTGACAAAAAACCCAACTTTTATCATGTAAGGCACATAATACCTGCATTTAAATAAACACTTTACATAATATGAATATTACATTTTATCAGTAAAGGTAGAGCATGGGTTCCATTATGCTGGATACTGATGTCTTTGATGGCCACAGTTCCCAAAAGATAGGTGGTTCCCCAAAAAACATAATCCAGTTGACAGAACTCTAGATGGGGGGTCTGCTTTCCCATGTGTCCTCTTTTTTCTTTCCTCCCCTCAACAAGCCTGATTACACACACATAATCGCTACATGTGCGGTGGCTTGAGACAATTAAAAAAATTAGACTTTTAAAAGATCTTGCCCAGCTTGTCTCTGGAAAACTTGAAATGAAGTATTTTGCTTTAAACTTGGCGAAGCTAAAGACCAAAGTGTTGTCTGTGATCAGGGAAAGTCTGACTAATAATCGAATACCATTATGGGGCCAGTAGCACCACACACGCTTTTTGCTTGTCAAAGGTGATGAAAGATACGCAGAGGGCCCAAATCAAGCAACATAATGAGAGCGCCATGGAAATGATTTTGTTTTGAGCATTGCTGAGTTTTAAAGCACAGTAATTTATTTCAAGTTTTTCATTAAACATTGAATTGTCAATTGTGGAGACGCTTTTTGAAAGCGCTTAGTTTTTAATTCCTCAAATGTGCATTCATCTAACAACTGTAAACCTTAATGAGACATTTGGGGGCTGCATTTTCATTTATTCTAATTAGTCTCTACTTTCAAGATCGGTGGTGAATTCTTCATTTCATGAATGAAATATCAAGGAAAAAAAAGAGAGAGAGAGAGAGAAAGAAAATAAAACAAATTATTGAGTTCCGGCTGAAGGCATTTATTTTTTTCTGGAGAGTAATTATGAAACACAATACAAACCTCATAGAATCTCATTTCTACACATCATTAAAGAGTTTCTGGGCCAAACGATGACCTTTAGCTGAAGAGTGTGTAAAAATTACTGGAAAAAAATGATCATTTGTTCAGGGAGGACATTGTCACACTCTTACCTCCCCCACTCTGCTCACTTTTTTCTTTGCAGAGTTGGGAAAAAAAACCAGATAAAAAAAAACCCCTCATTTCACCAGCAGAGGTCACCCTTTCTCCTTTAACGTTCCCAGTAAATGGTTTCTCAGCTGTGATTCCCTAGTCCAGGGAGAGGCAGGAGCTTTCTGCTGGAAGCACAGCCAGAGGGCTTGTGGAAATATATGCATCATTCACCCTGGCTGTATCTTCTTGCATAAGCACTGTTGAAACACATTATCTACCTGGACTTTTAAATAGATAACTTGCATACAATACAATAAATACAATAATCCTACTCTTTCGTTCTTCCATGTCATCAACTATTATTCACTGCTTACTTGTGCCAGCTAGTTCTGCCCAGTTCTCTGACTCATGGACCCAAGAGGAGGTTCTCATAACCCCCTGGAGGTGACGAGTCCTCAGGGAGAAACCCCTGGTGAGTTTCTGCAGGGGCAAGTGGAAGAATTAAGTTGGGTGAGGACTGACCAAGCGTGGAGCCCAGCACCAGGTACTGGAAGGTAAGTTAAAGAGGAATTGACCCCAGTCCTGGCTTTTGCTTGTGGTTTTCTTTTGGAAACAAAAGCATATATTTGTAGTTCATTTGAAGACTAACATTGGACTGCAGAATGTAGTTCTAGGTGGATTATTTATGAGTGTCCCGAGAAGGGGTCAGTCCATAAGTATCATCTACAGAAGGTCAAGAGTAGGTGAGTAATGGAATTGCCTCCATTCTGTTGCCTTGTGCTGAGTGGGGTGGGGGTGGGGGGATAGCACGTGTCTGGCCAAATCAAAAAATGGGAATTCCTTTTCTCTTCCTCCCTTTATGGAGGAAATAAGAGGCATTCTCTTGGGGTCCCTGGGAAAATTGGGCTTATTGGTTTTACAATGGATGGTGAAGATCTTTTCTAAATTTCCTCCCTCCCTCCCTTCCTTTCTTTCTTTTTTTTCTGTAAATCAAAGTTTTAGTTGGCATTTTAGAAGTTTACAAATAAGGTGGGTTTGGGGGGATTCTCTGTGGCTGCTCTTCTGCCCTGGAGCTCCAGGTAGCACAACTGTAGTGCACAGGGAATGAGGGATTCCTTCCCTTAACAGAACTGCACTTGTCCCTTCTGGGGAGCAGGACAGCTGAATGACCATGACAGTGGACCACCATTAATGCATGTGAGGTGACACATCCCAGAGAGGAAAATCTGCCTGTGTTCTTGACATCGTGCTCTGGGGTCCTCCTCTTTCTGCTTGCTGGGCTTCTGGCCCTTCCAGTTGGTTCTGCGCAAGGACATCTGCTACCTGCTCGATGTGCCTTGCAGAAGTATCCAAGAGCCAGCCGGCACTGTGGCTAAAAAGGCAGGAATTTTGCAAGCTGATTTTTAAACCACTGGTAGCTTGAGATCAGCTTTGGTGGGAATATTGACAACACAGAAATTGGCAGACACTACGAATCAAGCCCGCCCCCTGCTGGTGTACCCTATATCGCAGCTTACTTGCCCTTCTGAGAACCAGTTGAAACATGTTCACATCATTTAAAAAAATTTTTTAAACAATGACACTCTTTGGAATTTTTTGATGCAAATATTTACCAGGAAAAGAAGGAAAAAAGTAGCCTAACTTCCTTCTCCTCCTTCTTCAAAAGCTTTGAGATGAAAGTTTTTATCAAGTACAGATTTCTGCTCTTAATTTTAACCAGAGTTTGTTCAAAAGACAGGCAAATTGTCCCAGCTTTCAAGCACAGTCTGATTACTTTTCTTTAAGCCCACACTAGCCCAGTTTCCTTTTAAAATCCCCCATTTTTTTCTTCCTGCCTCCTCTGGCTTCCTGAGGGTAACCGTCCCCTGACATTTCCCTACCCCAGGGCATCAGACTCTTCACTGGTCCTTGTTGGCTCAAGAAGCCATTGTAGGTCTGCAGGGCCACCTGGGCTGTCTGCTCTCCTCTGGTTTGTGTGTGCGGAACGATGGCTGTTTCTGATTTCCCCACAGCATCGTCATCTCATTTATTGACAGGTCAAATCTGGACTCCATGGTGTTGCACCTGGACTCCTGGCATGGCTGAGGCAACATTCGGGAGGGAGAGCAGAGTCCTTCATTCACTGCCTGCCTTGCCCAGACAATGAGCTCTGCTCCTACCCACGCTGGGGAAGGTACAGCTGCGTGGGTCTAGAGGCTGCCTGTTAGAAAAAGGCATGTGGATTCGAGAACCCTCGGGCTAGAGGTATTGTGACGAGGCTGCCCCACCCCTGCTGGGGATGTTGCCATTATTTACTGCCAAAAACCCAGTGCCTAGAAGAGTAGTCAATCCTCATTTTTTGACTGACCCGTTTTATCTCCCTCCCTCAGGCAGAAACATATTAGTCAACTCAGGCTTCCATTACAAGCCCCACAGACTGGGGGGCTTAAACAATAGACATCTATTTTTCTCACACTTCTGGAGGCTAGGCACCCAAGATCAAGGTTCTGGAAAATTTGGTTTCCAGTGAGACCTCTCTTCCGGCCTTATAGATGGCCGCCTTCTCACTGAGACATGTCTGATGTTCCTTTCTCTTCTTATAAGGACACCTTATTAAGATCAGGGCCCCACCGTATGAGCTCATTTAACGTTACTACTTCCTTACAGGCCGTTGAGGGATAGGGCCTCAACATCTGAACCCTGGGGGAGGGGGACACAACTCCATCCATAATAAATGGGAACTGGTTCTGTTTTAAAAACATTTACAGAAAAAAGAAATGCCCTCACAATCTCCTTGAACTCCCTCTTACAGATTCAACAACTCTCTTCAGGAAAGTCTCCCACGTGGCTTAAATCCTGCTCCAAGCAGGGTGAAGCCATTGTTTCTTCTGGCTTCCATGGGGAGGGCAGAGAGCGAATCCTAATTCGGTATATCTGTGGTTTCTATCTGTGTATCTACACTTATCCCTCAAATTTTATCCACTCAAAATTAATTTTTATTCATTCAAATTTAAATAATAAACATGTGCAGTAATCTAAGAAGAGGCAAACTGAGCCAAGTCAAACAGTGATGGGGCTTTGAGACTCTCCAAAGTGAGAACTTTAATTCCTTAAAAACCCTAATAACACAGTGGGTTTCAAAATCACTATTACATTATCCCTCATTCTTCTCTTCTTCAACTAATTCCTTCTCCAATCCTGTTTCTTCTGCTAGTTGTCGAGGACATAAAATAAATCAGGGAGGAAGCCAGACACCATGCCTCTTTATTCCTCATTCCTATTTAGTTTTTCCTTCAGAAAGTTGGGTTTCATGCCTCTCACTTTGTGGGGTAAGTTCTTCTTGTGTTTATCCAACGTTGTTAGGGGGCTGGAGAGTGGCGATGGGAGCTGGTGAATGGGAGCTGGCAGGAGGGTGGCATTGGGAAAAGAAGACCAAGGCTGAGTCCAAGGCTACTCTTCTGTGCACATTTGCATTTAACAGGAAACTTCTGGAAGCAAGATGCTTGAATGCAAAGAAACCGAGTGCCTATGATGGTTTCAGGCAGGTCTGTGAGAAATATTTTGTGGGGGTGGTGGGACTTTCCTCAAATCACACCATCAAGACAAACATCTGCTTCTACCCCGTTCGCATTAGAGAGTAGCCCAGAGAGCTGGGGGCTGGGGGGAGGGGGCAGGGCCGAGACTCAGCCAAGGAGGCGAGTTGGGGGATGGCTGTGTTTGTGGCACGCTCACACAGACACAGACACACACACCTCTCCCTCACCTCCGAATGGGTTATTAGCTGGAATTGGGGTTTCTCTGCCCACGTGTGGTCCCAGGTGCATTAGGCTTGAAAGGAGCTGGACCTGGAGCCAGCGTCAGGGAGGTGGCCGTCAGCACCGCAGGGTAGGACCTGCCTCCCCCCGTGGAATCCTGACTCTCAGGACTTAAGAGCTGGGAGGCACCTCAGAAGCTCAGCGAGTGTAAGCCTTTCATTTCACAGATGAAGTCACTGAGGCCCCAGAGGGCTCCACCCTCTTTCTGGGCTTGTCAGAGGCACTTAAGAAATACATGTTGACTTGACACGACCCACTGTGAAATAGGCATAACAAAACTCCCCGCATGGCAGCTGGATTAGGCTGCCAGCAGCTGGGAATGATTCTCCCTCTGTTGGTTAAGCCTAAATGGCGGGGGAGTAGCAGCGGGGCATTGTGGGAAGTCTAAGGGCACAACCCGAGCGGAAGTCGAAAGCCTCCCTTCAGAGATAAACTCGAGTTTAATCGAATGTCATTAAGCCCAACCCCACCTCTGGTAACAGATGCATAAACTGAGGCCCAGTGAAGGGAACCCATGTGGCTGGTGCTTTGCAGGCAGACGTGGGCTTTGAAGCCCGCAGGCCGGCTTCCTGACCGATGTTCTCCCAGGTCTCCTGGCAGCATTGGCTGTATTGTTTGGATGCGGAGAATACAGGGAATATGATGGAAGGGAGCAGCGAGAGGCGTAGAGCTAGGCGTGGTGAGGCCAGCCCAGCATTTCTGGACGCCGCCATTTTGTGACTCAAGATGGAGCGAGTTAGTGTCCCACCGCTGAAACAGAACCGTATAAATTAAACCTGCAACGAACTGTCTGCTGAAGGTGTGAACAAGGCCGATAAATCCCTGGGAGCTTAGGAAACATCTGCTCCTTACCTCGAAGGCAGAAACTTGACCATGAAGCAGAAAAAGCCAGGACTGGAATCTTTCACTTTCTCTGACGGGATAAAGATGGGGCCCAACCTCCAGATAAACTCCATAACTGGGGGAGATTTTGTGAACTGTAGGCTAGCTTCTCCCCTTCGCCTCTGTTAGGCTGGAATCTTCCCGCTTTTGCCATGCCCCTCTCTCAGTTCTTCAGTGACTTTAGGCTGTTGTTATGCAGCCAGGAAGGGGAGTCCAGACCTGGTCAGGGTCCCCTCTGCTGGGCCTCATTGGGGAGTGGGCGAATTGGACTCAGGAGAAGGGATGAGAAGAAGGTGCCAGGTCAAGCAGGAATCAAGAGTAGGGGGAGGTCACTAGGCCCGGGTCAGAGGTCTTGGGCTGAGCCTGGGTATAGGGGCCATATCATGGTGGAGGGGCAAAGACCAACCAAGAGTTGAGGTCAGGAATCCAGGAGATCAGAATTGGATTGTTAATCCGATAGCAGGAATCTTGGAATCAGAGGAGCATGAGGAAGCACCACAACTGAGGCTTAAGGTGTGAAATGCTGACTTCCAGCAAGGTCTTAAGCACAAGGATGGCAAATAGGTGATGACATCTTGCTTGCCGATCCCACCTGAATGGTCATGACCATGTGAAGTGTGTTTAGGAGGGTCAGGTCCTGGCAGGGTTGAAAGTTGCTGTGTTCACGGATGGTGTCTGCTATAAATAGGTCGAAGAAGAGCCGGCCTGTGCTGCATAGTTCCCACTCCTACTTTGATGGCCTCTCCTAATATTCCTTATTCCATCCACCCCTGGTTTGCAGTTCACCCATAATCTTTCAGAGTTCTGAACAGGTGTTATGCTGCTGGTCCACACCATGGGACTGCCTTAGAGATGAAAAACTTCTTTTCATTTACGCCCTGGAGTGGAGTCCAAGACTTGTTCTCTTGATATACTGTTAGTTTTAGTAGCAAAGGGTATTGCGTGTATGAAATCCTTTAGGCAGAAAATAATAGTTTCAAGGCTTAGAGACTGTGCCTGGCTGTAGACCACTGTCTTTGTCATGTAGTTGTGGGTCCTATCTCTTATGTTCTCTCAGAGGACATGAACAGCCTGGGAATCTAGTGGGTGGTGATTAGGGGGGATGCAAGGTGGTTCAGGCCATGCTACTTGCCCTACCTGGGGATAAACTTGTATTTTTCCAGATTGATAAGGAGCGGATATGTAATAAGCAGTTGATAAGTGAAATGTGCTCCGTTAGGCACAGCAGACCATCACAAGGCAGGTATGACCCAGTCCCTGCCCTCCAGAAACTTCTCTTCTAGGAAATATATGTGGCAGTGGAGTGAGGAAGGACAAGTAAGCAAAAGTTATTTCTCAGTAATAACGGAAATGGCTGGTGAGAAGGACCAGTGCCGTGGACTTAGTGCTTTAGGTCATGGTCGTGTGGACATAGTTGTGCTTGGGAGGGGTGGGGCCAGGGACACAGTTGTGGTTGGTGGGGGTGGGACCAGGGAGAGAAAAATCCACATTTCTTCTCCTTCATTTCATCTGCACACGTGAGATTGATCAGAGTTACGACTTTGAACTTTTAGATTTTTTTCTGGGGGCAGGTGTCAAAATCCACTCATCTAGAAACTGTGCATAGAGGTAAGCACCTGGGATTGGACCTGGATGTTTCTCTGATCACTTCATAGCATGACTTTGGGCAAATGACTTGATTTCTTTGAGCTCCAGTTTCTTCTTTTTTAAATCTGTGAGGTGGGGTAATAATGTCTGCCTTGCCATCTAACAGGATTCAAAAGCATTAACATGTATGAAAGCGATTTATAGATTGTAAAGCCCTTTACAAATGCAAGGGCTTATTATTGTGACCTTAAACACGAATCATGGTTAGGTACAAAATGCATACCTCTTGCATTAAAATATGAAAAATGGGGTCTCTCTTGAATGGGATGCTTACTCTGTATTTTATTTAACCAATCTAGAATCCATGGTAGCACTCTCTTCTTCCGCTATTTGATGATGCCGAGCTCCCAATCAGTAGTGAAAACCTCCGAGCCGTTTTAGCAAAGGTGGAGAATTTTCCCCTTCATCCTCCATGGGTTGGTTGCCCTACGGAGAGAAGGGGCTTGCATTTTAAGATGAATAACCAAGCAAGCAGCGCAGTCTTGGATTGAGAACCCGAGCCGAGCTCACCGGCTCACAGAGGCCTTGCTCTCTTGGTTAGTTCCCCTTAACTCACTGGGCCAGCTGGACGAGGGAATGACAGGCAGTGAGGTTGGTTGTTTGTGGAGCTTGCTTTATTCCAGCACGGAACTGCCTTCCCTGTAGCGTTACCAGGACTCAGTTTTTCTTGCTAGCAGACATTAGGGAGTTTCACTGCAAATTCTCTTTAGCTAATTTGAGCAGAAAAGGGTATTGTCCCGTTTGAGTCAAAGACTGCAATTTGGAGCAAATGCACTTTGAACTCAGATCACACGCTGTGCTGGCAACTCGTTTTAACTTTTCAGTCTTATAGTTAGGAGGGGAAAAAAAAGATTTCAAATGTCATTTGCTGTAATGATTAGCTTCAGTGAGGGATTCTGTCTATGGCTGTTTGCTTCAAAGCTTTCATTGGCAGAAGCCTGTATATGTGGTCATTAACAAAATGGTCTCTTTTCTATCCTGTTAATAATGTTTAATAGAAATGCAGCTTTGATTTCTTCCGGGGCTACGTTGCTATTTTTCTGGCACTGAGAAGTGTTGGTTTAAGATTTTGCCACAGATGAGACATGGCAGAATTCCATCTTGGAAGTCTCCAAGCTTGGGCCCGCTCAAAAAGATGGGACTGGAAGGAATATTCTTGGCCCAGCTGCAGGAAGCAGTTTGTTTAGATCAGACCAAAACAAAGAGGCTGGCTTATGTGGAAACTTTATACCTGTCCCACATGTTTTAGACACTTCTGAGAAAACAAACAGGTCCATATTTGCAATTACAAGGTCAGAAAGTCACATGTTGGCCCCAGTGCCAATTTAGCGGAGCCCCCAGTCAGCACTGATGTTGTTAAGTAAGAGTATGTTGTGGCCACTTAACCAATCTCCACACCTGGAAAAAATAAAAAATTCAGGAAAGCCAGCAAAGTGAATTTGAAACCAGAGCGGGCTCTAGTGACCGTGCTCAGACTCTGAGCTCCCGAGCTGTCTCTCCGTTCCAGGCTTGGAGGGATATTTGAAAAGCAGGCGTCCTTATGGGCAGAAATCTCCTGAATCCGTATCTCAGGGGCGGGATTAACACCATGCAGTACCCCGTGTGGACCCGGATTCCTTGATCTATATTCTCAGGAAAAGGTGTCCTAGGGACCGCGTCATCTTTTTCTTCCTCGTCTGTCTTACACCAGCTGGTTCAGCTCCTGACATTCAATATGCCCCCCTCTTTTTTTTTTTTTCCAGCTATGTCACTGCACAAAAGAGGCTGGTGAAGGGGAACAGCTGCCCGGATACCAGCAGGAGCTGCTACGGCTACAGGTTTGAGACGCACACCTGCATGGAGTTGGGTGACAGGGGATTTGTCAGGGAAGGGCGTATCATGGAACATCGGGGCTCTAAAGCCAGAGGGATGGATGGCTCCAGGGTGGCAAATTGGATACCCCGCTGCTCACCTGGAGGTCATGGGATCACACCTGACTTGAATTAGTCAAAAGGATTCCAGGATGAGGGTGAGTTGGTCGTTTATGAATGAAATGATTAGCTGGCTGTAACAGTTCCTAATAAACAGATTGTCCATATCAATGATGTCTATTCAAGGAGCCACAAGCCAGTGGCCTCCCTGGAGCCCTCACGTGGAAGGGGGCAGGGTTGACGGATTCTCCCAGAATCCCGCGGAGGCTGTGACTGAATGGGATCAGCGGGGGAGTAGGGCACGTAGGGAAGCGTCCCCGGGGCCCCCCAGTCTGAGGAGGTTGGGGAAGATGAGGAGGAGCCCTGGAGGGAGAGTGAGAAGGAATGACCACGGGATGGAGGAAAACTGGAAGAGAGTCGTGGCCTGGAAACCAAGTGAGCAGCGTGTTCCGAGGAGGAGGAAGGGAGCCGCACGTGCAGTGATGTGTCAAAGGTGCCCTGGACCCTGACATTTGGATTTAGCCGCATGGATGTCACTGGTGTCTTTGACGAGGGCGGTCTTGGTGGGATGATGGGGGTCACCCTCTGACTGGAGGGAACATAAAAGAGAATGAGAGGAGAGGATTTGGTAAAGGAGCACTTGCGATTCTTACAAGGAGTTTCATTATATAGTGTTATTAGACAAGGAGCAGAGAAATGGGGTGGTAGGTAGAGGACAAATAGAGTGAGAGAAGGTTTTTTAAATTTATTTTTTCAGCTTTATTGAGGTATAATTGAAAGTAACATTGTGTAGGGTTTTTTTTTGTTTTTCTTCCTAAAGATAGCAATAACATGCCAATGGGAATAATCCAGTAGAGAAGGAAAATTGTGATGTTGTAGGAGAGAGAGAGAGAGGGGAGCGTTGTTGAGGCCATATCCTTGAGTGGGATCCGGTGGACAAGTGGAGGGGCTGGCCTTGTCTTTGAGTAAGCATGGTCCATCCATAGTAAGGGGAGGAAGGCAGAATTTACAGGGCAGATGCTGGTGGGCGCCTGGAAGTGGAGATGAGAAACAGTGGCAGTTCTCTTCTGAACTTTTCTATTTTCTCTGAGAGGTAAGAAGTGAGGTTAGCAGCTTAGAGCCTGGAGGGAGGGGAGGTGCTAGAGGTCAAGGACAGAGGATGGTCATCCAGGAGGGTGGTAGGTGCCTGGACGAGGGAATGAAGTGTGATGGCCAGGCAGCATAAAGACCCAGGTGAGGTCATGGAAATGAATTACATTAAGACTAGTGGGTGTTGACTGTATGATTTTCTCCAGCCACGTTCAGTTGTGGGGTGTAGTACAGAGCAGGGGGAGAGAGCTGGATTTTAGGAATTGCCAGTGGAGTTCTACAGAGCAGGAGTGGGGCACCCTGAAGATTTCTTTTCTTTTCCATTAAAAAAAAAATACTGGTTATAGACTTACAAAACTGATTTAACAAACTCTTTTTTTTTTTTTTTAAGATTTTATTTATTTATTCAACAGAGATAGAGACAGCCAGCGAGAGAGGGAACACAAGCAGGGGGAGTGGGAGAGGAAGAAGCAGGCTCATAGTGGAGGGGCCTGATGTGGGGCTCGATCCCAGAACGCCAGGATCACGCCCTGAGCCGAAGGCAGACGCTTAACCGCTGTGCCACCCAGGCGCCCCTGATTTAACAAACTCTTGATGGGTTGTGACGCATAGTTTGAAAACCACTGATTTAAATGGCATACTCATTAAAAAAAAAAAAAGATTTTATTTAGGGGTGCCTGGGTGGCTTAGTTGGTTAAGCAATTGCCTTAAGCCCAGGTCATGATCCTAGGGTCCTGCTTCACCCTCTCCCTCTGCCTGCTGCTCCCCCTGTTTGTGTTCTCTCACTCTCTCTCTCTCTCTGACAAATAAATAAAATCTAGATTTTATTTATTTGTCAGAGAGAGAGAGAGCAAGTGAGTGCATGAATGGGGGAGGGGCAGAAGGACAAGCAGACTCCCTGTTGAGTGCAGAGCCTGATGTGGGGCTGATCCCAGGGCTCAGGTCATGATATCAGGGTTAGACCCTTTTTTTTTTTTTTTTAAGATTTTTATTTATTCATTTGACAGAGATAGAGACAGCCAGCGAGAGAGGGAACACAAGCAGGGGGAGTGGGAGAGGAAGAAGCAGACTCCCNNNATATATATATATATATATATATATATTTTTTTTTTTTCTTTTTTTTCCTACTTGGCTTTTTAACATAGAGATATAGCCTCAGTAAGGATTTCTCAGAAAATCCATCAGGCATTTGTTGAATACCCATGAGGTGCCTAATTAGTGCTTAGTGCAGGGGGGGGAACAGAAGAGGGATAAGACATAGTTCTTGTCTTTAGGATGATGTGTTGGAGAGGATGCAGTCAGCTGTCCCTCCCTCAGCACCTGGGTCTGTTCACTACTCAAGGAGGGCACCGTATTGTGGTGTGCCACTACCTAAACCGTTGGGTGGATGCCGAAGGGTCAAATATCACATTTGTCCACCTTAATGTCAATCTGAGAACACCTGTTCTCCACACGTAGTTGGATCACCCTACCCCAGGACTCTCAACTCCTTTACTCTGAGCAGCAAATTCTATTTTTAAAAAATATTCATTTATTTCTTATTTTAGAGAGAGAAAGAGGAGCAGAAGGGGCGGCAGAGGGAGAGGGAGAGAGAGTATCTCAAGCAGACTCCCTGCTGAGTGTGGAGCCTAAGTGGGGCTTGAGCCTAAGACCCTGAGATCATGACCTGAGGGGAAACCAAG
Organism: Ursus maritimus; assembly: GCF_017311325.1. NCBI lineage: Eukaryota > Metazoa > Chordata > Mammalia > Carnivora > Ursidae > Ursus > Ursus maritimus. Next base: position 17,792,857 of record NW_024423343.1, on the reverse strand, counting down.
AGTCAGATGCTTAACCCACAGAGCCATCCAGGTGTCCCCTAATCAGTAAACTCTATTAATGCGCCCTAAGAGAGTACCAATCTTTCAGGCAACCTTGGAAAATTGTTGGTTCACGCTGACCTTATAGTCAAATTCCATTCTCTGAAACTTAAAAAAATCTTAGTTCTCATCAATTTTTTATTATATATTTAACTTTTTAGGGGGGGCCAGTGTGGGGTAAACTATATACCTTTCTCTCGGAGGTTGGGGACTCTGTTTCTGAGCTGCAGATACACACTTGCGTAATGGGGATAAAGTCAGGGTGCTAGTTCCTTCAAATTTTGGTTCATCTCAGAACATATGGCCCTGCAGGAAATGGTTTGCAAGAGTCTTTGAGGCAAGGGGAAAAATACTGAATGTCTTCATCTTTTTGTTTAATTTTTGTTCTTTGATTCAAAGGGAAAATGAATTAGGACAAAAGTGATGTATTCTACCCCATCTTTTAATTATATTTTAATTCGGTATAAGAGGACTTCATTTCTCTCTGCAATAGTCAATGTTTATGGTCCCAGACATGGCATTTGCATTCTCTGTTTATGGTTTGGATGCTCTGTGCTAACATACTTGCCACCAGTGCAGTTGGGCTTGCCTTTCCAGGCAACAGTTAAACCAGCAGGAGACCACTTGTGTGCAATTTGTTGGAATGAGATCTACATTTTGGGATTAGATTACTTAGTAGTGTCATTTTGCGTTGAAGCGACTTTGTGGGTGGTCTCCAATAAAGCCTGCACGTTCAGCGAGTGTCAGCCCTGATTATCTCCAAGCAAGCTTGTAATGACTGCACAGCTTGGCATTTACAAGAAAAAACAGCTTCCCTTAACTTTTAATTCAGGGAATGCAAGGACATGGGTGAACCCCCCACAAAAGGGTGGCAGAAGGCCCATTGTGGAGCCGTGCTTGAAGGGGTGCGTCTGAACTTTCTGTTCCTTCTGGAGATCAGAATAATAGCCACACATGTCACTTGGGACTCACCAATTAGGACATTTGTCTTTAACAATGCCCGAAGGAGCCGTTGTATCTCAGGATATGGAAGGACTGAAGGATTCGTTGAGGAGGACAAATTAGTGGTGTGAACCGAATGGTTGACTGAAGCGTGAACATATATGGTAAATAACCAACGTTGTGCCGAGCCCGCCCCTGTATCATTCTGGTGGACGCCATTCTCTGGGGCAGTGGTTCTTCACCAAGGGTGAGTTGGCCTTCCGGGGGTATTTGGCAGTGTGTGGAGACGTTTTTGTTGTCACACTTGCTGCATCTCGTGGGTAAAGGCCGGGGATGCTGCTGACTACACCACACGGGCTGTTCCCCACTCCTCCCTCCACGAGGAATTACTGAGCCCCAAGTGTCCGTGTGTTGGGGTTGGGAGACCTGCTCCAAGGTACAGGAGCTGTGTGGGTAGTGCACTCTTGCCCTGCCCCATCTGCTTCTTTTCTCCCCTCCCTGCCCTCTGGTCCCCTTGGATTTCTTCTGCGTCCCAGTTTGTCTGGAACCCTCACGGTACTGGAGGGAAAAGATTACAGAGTCATGTAGTGGCGAGAACGTCCGTTTTGGAGCCGGGCAGATCTGGGTTAAATCCCAGTCTGATGCCTTCAGTTTGGGTGATTCTGGGGGCAAGTTACTTAATCTCTCTGAGCCTCAATTTAAAAAAAAAAAATCAGAAACAATGGGGACTGCAGTCCTTACCCCACTGGGTGGAGGGAGGATGAAATCGATGGAAATGTATCAGGACTTGGTCGCTGGGTCATAGGTACTTTGTAACGGCGTCATCACTGCACATTTTTCCTCGCAGTTACTGAAGTTCAGTTTCCCCACCTTTAAACATGATGCCAACAGCTTCTTTTTATTGTGGGAAATTTACAAAAAAGATAAGAAAGCAGGAAGAAAAAGCTAAATCACCTGTATTCTTATGCCTTACACACAGAGCTACTCACCGCTAATGGCATCTGTATATGTATTTCTAGACTCTGTGTGTGTGTGTGTGTGTGTGTGTGTGTGCTCGTGCTGCGTGTACTATTTAGTGACTTGCTTTTTAGACTTCGTGATGCATTAGGAACATCTCTCCATGTCAATACATATACATCTGTGTCATCTACGTCATCGTTAAAAAAAGCTGCCTAGTATTTTATTGTATTGATGAACCATGATTTGATCAATCAATCCCTTAAATCCTGGGACATTTAGATCATTAAGGTTAGTCTTTAAAGCCCAGGGAACGTCTTGTCTTGGCTGTATGGAGTTCATGGTTTGTGGTTCCGGAAAGGCAGCCCTTTGTGTGTGCCCTTGCTACTGTACAGACATCCCCAGGTAGTCATGGTCAGACACGTTCTCTGCTCCCACTGTGAGCAGACTGCTCCTGGTGTGTGGGACACAGTGGAGTTAATGTCCTTTTCTTTTCGAGACATGGCCTCATACAGCGGCTCAGGGATCAGGCGGCCCAAGTGCTGGATTCAGGCGGCCCAGGTTCAAATCCCAGCTCCCCCGTTTGGGTCCACGCCCTCACCTACCCGAGCCTCAGTTTCCACATCTATAAAATGGTGATGCCAACTGAACCCACACCGCTGAGCTGTTCTGAGAATTAAATGAGATAGGATCTGTCAGGCACATCATGCCAAGTACTCAATGTGTTTTAAGTTGCATCAGGTGGAAACAAATGTCTGAGAAGCTCAGCGCTGCCTGGAAGTCTTTCTCCTATTATTTAGAAGTCCATGCTCTCTGTGTAAATTATTATCTAACAATCCCAAGTGTCCCCCCGCCCCCCCGGGATTAGCAGCAGCTAGAGTTCAAAGACCTCTACCTGCTCCTTTCTGGGGCTTTGGCTTTTAACTGCTGCGTCTTAGTCTCCTATAGCCGCCGTAACAAAATCCCACGAACGCAGTGGCGTAACACAACTAAATGTACTGCCTTAGAGTTCTAGAGGTCAGAAGTCCAAAACCAGTGTTGCTGGGCTAAACTCAATATAATAGCAGGGCTGCCTTCCTTCTGAAGGCTCTAGGGAAGAGCCCATTTCCTTGCCTTCCCCAGCTTCTAGAGGCTGCCCGAATTCCTTGGCCTGTGGCCTCTTGTCCCTCTGACTTTTGCTTCTGTTGTCACTCATCCTCTGACTCTGACCCTCCTGCCTCACTGTGATAAGGACGCTTGTGATTACATTGGGCCCATCAGATAATTTCCCCATTTCAGTGTCTCTAACCTTAACCACATCTGCAAAGTCCCTTTGGCCACGCCAGGTGGCATATTCCCAGGTTCTGGTTCGTGCTCTGCTGGTGGTCACGGAATTCGTCCTCCTAGGGCCTGCCAGCACTCCTGTCCCCTTGGCTAGGCTCCCACAGGCCTGGAGCGAGTCCGCCTCTCTTATTCCTCCCTTCCCACTGTCTGGCTTCGGAGCAGTCACCCCTCCCCACCCCCCACAGGGTGAATTCCTAGATGGGTTCTTTAAGGCTGCCTTGTTCTCCAAAGTGTAGTTAGAGGAGTCCTGCTCACTGTCACCCTGCCTCCCGGACCAGAAGTGCCCCCAGATGTCACTCTTTCTTTACCTTGCCCAGCCTGTGCTCCCCTCTGCCCAGCTCTCTGAATGTTCTATGTGTTCAGTGTGTCCTAGGGGCCCTGAACCACTGCCTAGCCACACTGCCTTGCTAGCCCACTGTCCTAAGACCCTAAGCTCAGGAAGGGCACTGCAACACTCTCACCACAGCTGGACCCCCAACATGAATTCGGGGTCATCGGCTGGTGAGATCCTCGAGACCTATGGCTGCTGGTACAGTCCTTCCCTTGGCATCTCCCTGCTACAGACCCTCTCTGACAACCTTCTGAAATGTGAGCTTGGGACCCATTCAGGCTCCTTCCTGCTAGTCCTTCTTCCCTGTTCTCAGTGCCCAGCCCTACCTGGTGGAAAGCCTGTTCTCTTCTTGTTATTTTCCTGCCACAATGACCTTCAAGACCCAATTACGGAGGATGGAGTCCACCCTTTAGATTAGAGCCCCCCAGTCCTTAGTAACATAGAGTCCGCTTTCCCAAGCAGGCGTACGTGGTGGCTTAGGAACCCAGTGCTCTGTTTTCCAAGCAGCAGGAAAACAAGTTGCGTTTTGATATAAAAAACAGGTTGACGATTCCTAGCCAGACTAGTCTTCCTTTCCCACCCTCAGGCAAACGAGAATGATGGCCTATCCTGTCTCCCTTCCGCACATTCTTTAGTCTGGTTTTTATTTTAGCTTTTCAAAACTTGCTCGGCATTACAGAGCCATTAGCCAAATATAAAGAGAAAAATTCACCCATGATACCACTGTCATCCCTGAGAAATGAAACGATTTTTGCTTTTTCCATGATCCCTTCCAGTTTTTGTCCCCACGAACATATAATTTAAATAATCATAATCATAGTGTAGCGATCACTTTGTGTTCTGCGTTTTTCCACTTAGCATTAATTATATCATAAGCATTTTTTCCATGTTGTTGCAAAGTCATTGTAATTATCATTTTTAATGACTGTGTGAGAATTCATCAAGGGGGGAGTAGATCACTTAACCCTTGTTCTGTCGTGGGGCCTTTTGCGACTCCTTCCGTGTTCGGCTTCTCCTTCAGGACTGTCCTTGATGTCATGTCCCTTGTCTGTCCTCTGGGTGCGGGAGGCAGGGGAGGGAAGCAGCAGAGCGGGTGGTGAGCAGGGGGAAGGAGAGGAACAACATCAGGAGAAGCAAGAACAGGAAGGAAAGGAGCCTGCTTTACGTACACTCACATTAAGACTCCTAACACCAAGAGGAGGAGGGAAGCCAGGCCTCGGCCTGTGAAGCCCCTTCACCAATGGCTGTTTTTGAGAATGACTTTTTCATTTACATTTTGGGAGTGAGTTTCTTTTTCTTTCTTTCTTTTTAAGATTTTATTAAGATTCTTTTAAGAATTTATTTATTTGAGAGAGAGAGTGAGAGAGTGCATAAGCAGGGGGAGGGGCAGAGGAAGAGGGAGAAGCGGACTCCTGGCTGAGCAGGGAGCCCCACACAGAGCTCGATCTCAGGACCCTGAGATTATAACCTGAGCCGAAGACAGATGTTTAACCGACTGAGCCATCCAGGCAGCCCTGGGAGTGACTTTCAACGTCTGGAGGAATGGTGGTCTACAGGAAACTGACTGAGAAAACAGACAATGTATCAGTGTTAGGGTATCAAAAATCAACTCCAAATGCTAGTCTAAATTCTAAAAATATAACTTCTATTAATCAAATATTTAGTGCTGATTAGTGCTAACGTGATAACTTGAGAAAATCTCAACTACTTCAGTGTTTCTTAGAGTTCTACAAGCTCTAAGCACAAAAAATGCTCTGTAAAACAAGGGTCCCTTGGCAAAAACTGTTTGAGAAACAGTGATCCTGCATGCTAGATCCCTTGTTGGGTATTCACAATGCCTGTGAATATAGTCAGTGCTCTGAGAAGTGCTGCAGGAAGGAAAACTGCTGACCTCTGGGTGAGCCCTTTGGCAAGGGGGTCTGGGAAATGTAGTTTGTGTGTCCCACGGCCGTAGGGCCATTTTGTGATATGGCACCTCCACCAGTCAGAGTCCACTCAGGGAACTGAAAATAAGCTAGATAGTTCAGGGAGGACCGACTGCCTAGTTCTAGCTTATGAAGTGTTGGGAGAGCTGGTATTGTGACCTGGAGATTCACAGCTGCAGGACGTAGCTGCAACCCCAAAGTGTAGACTTGGGTGCAATCACCATGTGGGACATACTTGCTTCTGCAGCCCTGGGGGTAACTTACTGGGTGCTGAGACCAGCAAGGGGGCACAGGGCATGGCGGGCCACAGCAGGTGGTGGGAGCACCAGGGAGGTACTAACCTCTGGTGGCGGGATGACAAAAGTGGCTTGAGCTGTGACAAATGGATCTGTGGATGGACCCTGGAACCCACAGCTGTTTCCTGGAGGGTGTTGCCCTCTGGGATGGGCAGAATTCTGGTCCCCAAGATCTCTACCTCTTGGTGTCAAGCCCGTGCGTATGTCACGCCACATGGTGAAAGGGACTTTGCAGTTATAACTAAGTTTCTGATCAGCTGACCTATGACTGGGAGCTTATCCTGGATTACCTGGCTTGGACCATGGGTGGTCTCATGAACCCTTGAAAGTAGAAGAGGAAGCCAGAATGAGAAGTCAGAGAAGGTTGAAGCAGGGGAGGATTCAGTCTGTCATCATTGCCTTTGAAGATGAAGGGGGCCTGAGTCAGGGTGTGCGAGGTTACACCCCGCGAGGAAATCTCAGGGACCTCAGTCCTACAGCCTCAGGAGACTGAACTCTGCTACTGACCTGAATGAGCATGGAAGTCGATTTTCTAGCAGAGCTTCCAGAGGAGAGCCCAGGCTGGCCGGCACTCTTAGACTTGAGAGTCCCTAAACAGAGAACCCAGAGAAGCCCTCTGGTTTTTCTGACCTACAGAGCCATGAGATAATCAATGAGTGTTGTTTTAAACCATTGAATTTGTGGTAAATTGTTACGGCAACAATAGAAAACTAATACATCCTCCTATCTTTGAATCACCTGCCATTCCCTCACATTTGCAGAATCAAACTGGAAGCCCACTGGCAAGGGGGTCTGACAGATGAAGTTGGTGGGGTCCCAGCTTTCCCATAATCCAGCGCAGAAGGGCGGAGCGAAGGCTAGAACCACATGAGTGAGTCTCTGGCACAGCATATATTAACCTTTGGTGGGATGAGTATTAGGAAAACCACTTTGCGGGATTTTGATTATGATAGATAGAGTCATGTTGGACTTTTGAAATGGGCACTCTGGGGCCTCCCAGAAAATGTATGAAGATGATACACACATGCCCATCTTATAAGACTGCCAAGGGGGCACGGTAGGGTGTTGTGAAGAAAACCCCACAGGCTGGAAGTCAGGTCCTGACTCTGCCCCTCACTAGTGGGTGGCTCTGTGTGGAGCAAAGGGAGCTGACTGAAGCGCCTGTCAGGTCCTTTCCAGCTCGAAAGTTCTCCGACTTGGAGAATATTTTTACTTTTTAAAGTGATTGTGGATTCTGTTGAAAGGATTGGTGTCCTTTTTATGATTGATTTGCTGCTGAGTTCTTGATTAGCACAGAACTCCCAATCACGAGATGGTTGCTAAGGAAAATTATGATTCAGTTGGCAGTTATCTGCTGTCCAATATGAGAAAAAGGGATAGACTCCATAGTGATCATCTTTGGCTCCAAGTGAATTGAGGAATCTCTGGCGTGGGCATGAGATTTTCATTTCTAGAACAATTGTGGCCAGCCTGCATCGCTTCTGCACTGGTTGCTAGGGGGGAAATTAGAGCCACGAGTCATATAATCCCTGGGTTCCAGGAGCTTCTATTCTAGTGGAGATAAGATGGACATGAAGAAACGATTGGATGATGAGAGCAATGAATAGAACTATGTGTTAATTACATTACAGGTTGATGCCAACTTCCTCTAATGGTACCGGGCTTTTTGTAAAGGAGGCCTTTCCATCTTTCTGGATCACAGAGAGAGGCACAAACCTCTGGGCAGCCATGGTTCAGAACTGGGTTTTGTTGGCCTCTGCATCCTTACGTGGTTCTCCCTGGGAGCTGTTCCCGTGAAGCCACGAGTGTCTTTCCTGACAGTTTCCCAGAGGGTATGAAACATAGCTTCCCACCCACCTGGAGCAGGTGGTTTTTTAAGGCATTTGAAAGTAAAACAAAGTACCTTGCCATTAATGGAAAGCTAGAATTTTCTATCCACTTATACTTCTGACAGGTTGGTTGATGCTGTCGCGGGCTGCGTGTGCCTTTTCAAAGTGCGTGTTTTTCACTTGTTATCCCTGGGTAGATTAATTCCGAATGCTCCTCTTTGAGATGCACTCGAGGCTATGCTCTTTACAGAGCCCTGTCTGGGTGTGTTGCCCACAGTGTGGAAGCAGCAGTCCTGCCTTCCAAGAGCTTGCACATCTGCACATGTGGCTGGGATGTTCCTTTGGCACCCGGATGTGCAGGGGTCACCGAGATACAGGTTCTGAGCTTTAAGCTGCTCTAATGTTGGAAGCACCTCCAAGAAACACGTTCAGTGTTTCTTTTTCTTTCCCAGGAGACTGTGTGGTTTTGGAAACTGTCAAAATGGGGCCACGGAACACATTTTGCCTTTTCTGCTTTTCTGCGATAGGATCAAATTTTGCCTTTTCTGGTTTTCTGCGATGGGATGGGATGAGAGTATGGAACTGGGGAATGCTGCCTGGGATTGAGATCTGATTCAAAAACAAAACACTTTGGGGGCACGATTTTCTCAGCCTCTCTGAGACTCAGTTTTCTCATGTGGGAAATGGGAGGAAAACAACATGACAGGGCGGCCATGAGGATTAAATCAAATAATACATGTGAAGTGCTTCAACACAATGCCTGGGAAGTCAAGGGCTGCTTGATTCCTGTTAGCTAACGTTATCATCTTCGTCATGATCACGATCATTATCGGCACGATCACCACCACCACCACCACCACCACCACCACCACCAGCGGCAGCGGTGACGTCCTGCCTTCCCAGAGACTCTCTCTAGGTCCCTGATATGTAGCAGTATCTGGCAGTGAGGCAGATCTCGGGCCCCTGCTCTGCTCTAGGCTTGGCTGGAGCCACTGTACCTCTGTGAGCCTCACGTTCTCCCAGCCAGGATGTAGGGATTCTTCTTTGTTTTCCCTCCTTGCCCAGTTCTCTACTTGGCCGGGGTCCTGACATTCAGCCTGGCATTTGCCAGCCCCCTCTCTAGGGAGGTTGGAGGCTCCCATGGTATGGTCACTGGGAAGGACCTAGCTGCGGAGGGGTCTTCTGAGCCTGTGGCTGCTGTCTGTTGGATTCTGAGAGTTTGCTGCTTCCTGGTCTCATGTCATTGTGGGTTTGGGCTGTAACCTGTATTGACTTCACTCCTGGAGACACTGGTTGTGGGGAGTTTGAGGGATAAAATACAGCTCAGGCTTTATTTGGGTGATGCTTGGACAGGTTTGCATGCGGGGTGAGTCCCTCGAGCATGAGATGGTCGAGAGGCTATGTCATGGGAGTCACTGCTCAGAAAGGGAGGGGGACAAGGGAGCTCCAGGAGAGAGGGGGCTTGGGGGTAGTTTAGGAGTCTAAATGATGTGTGGCTCAGTGGCCTGGCCTGGGTCAGGGAGCTCTGAAAAGCAGAACCGGCTGGGGGTCTTTATAGCTTTGGGGCTTATCTTATCTATGGCTAGCAGATGTTGGCTATGCAGAGCAAGCAGGCTCTAAATAGCTAAAATCTGCTTATTTGGGCTAATTAAAATAATTGGATGTGTTAAAATTTGAATTTAGAACCGGGGGTTTTGGAGCTACCACAAACTGTGTGGCTTAAACAAGACATTTATTTTTTGCACTTCTAATGACTGGAAGTCCAAGGTCAGGGCACCAGCATAGTCTAGCTCTTGACGGGGCCTCTCTTCCTGGCTCGCAGATGGCTTTCTTGCCATATTCTCACATGGAGTAGAGCGAGGGAGAGAGAGAGTAAGCAAGGACTCTGGTCTCCACTTACAAGGGCAGTCATCCCATCACGAGGACCTCACCGTCATGACCTCGTCTAGACCTAATCGCCTCCCCAAATACCATCATACTGGGGGTGAAGGCTTCTACATGTGAAGTTTGGGAGGGACGCAAATATTCGGTCCATAGCACTTCTAATATGGAACTTTCTTTTCTCTGTCAGAGACAATAAATGGAAACGTATTTTGAGAAGTGAAGAGCATTAGACCCACGGAACACATCATCTTTATTGCTACTTGAAAGGTTAACATCTAGCTAATCACAAATAGTTTCCGATGGTAGGTTTCCTTACAATGCAAATGTAAGATTTTGTCTTTATTCCAGTCTTTCCACCGAACAATGTCAAAGAAGGCCAGTGTCCGCACTGAAGCCCACACCCTCTGTCCCCTCCCCTTCTGTCTGGCAAGGGGAGGGGTGAAACCACAGTGGGCTGTAAACATCTGAGCTGCTTTCCTTCAACTTTTGGGAGGGCTTCTTGGGGATGACAGGGGGACAGAGGGTTGCCGTGTAAATTACCATGCAAATTGCCATAGTGTTTGAACTTTAGACACCTTTGCCTGCCGCAGCTCAGTGAACTTGAGCTTCTGGGACTCCCACTGAAGGGGAGACTTGCAAGTACCTTGCAAGCTGAGCCGCGGAACCACCCAAACAGCGCCATACGCTTGACTCCAGCGAGCTCGCACGGCTGCTAAAATATGACAGCCCGAAGAGAGTGAGCCTGAAGGTGTGTCCCTGCGGACTTCTGAGCGAGTTTCCTCTTTAATGCCAGCAGTAATATGACTCTGACCAGCGTGGTAGCGGGATGCTCTGAGTAGGTCTTGAGACACAGGTTTGCCAACTGAAGCATTGCGGACACGAGGATGCTGGGTCTTTCTTTTCCCTTTTCCTCCTTCCCTCCTCTGTCTTACTCACTGAGTCAGAAATGACTGCTCGTGTGGGAGGTCTCCTTCATCTCTGAGGTTGGCAGGCTTGGTACACTGTGCTGCCCCCAGCCTCTGATGAGAGGTAGACCTCAGAATATTTCCTTAAGGGCAAATGGCTCTGACTTTGTTGGCTTCTTGTCTCCATTCCCAGGACAGCAGCAACAACCCTGAGGGCTGTAAGCCATATCCAAGAGTGGTGGCTTGTTCAGAGCTCTCAACTCATCTTTTTTTTCCACAGGAAAGGACTCCCTGAGGGCACAACCCTAATTTAAGACCAACATGGGACCAAGCGAAGCACCCTGAGGAGTTTCCATACCAGGTTCTAGGGAAGTTTCGAAGGAGCCAGTAGAGTTGATCTGGGTCCTTCTCTTCCCTCCACACCTAACTCCATGTCCAGTGTGGCATAATCATAATACACAGTGAGAAGCACTTTTCTTCTTCTTAAAAAAAAGGCACAAACGGTTGGTTAAGCGTCTGACTCTTGATTTCAGCTCGGGTCACGATCTCAGGGTCGTGAGATCGAGCTCCATGCCCAGCGTGGAGTCTGCTTCTCTCTCCCTCTCCTTTGGCCCCTCTTCCAGCTGGTGCACTCTCTCTCTCTCTCAAATCAATCTTTTTTTTTTTTTAAGGCACAACTACCACAGTTAATGTCTCCTAACCTTTATGTGCTGAGCACTGTGCTGACCATTGTGCGTGCTTCATGTCATTTAAATTGGACAAGAATGCCTCAAAGGTAGGTGTATTAGGCAGGGTTCTCCAGAGAAGCAGAACCAATAGGGTGTGCCCACACACACACGTATGTATATGTGTACATATGCACACACACATATATACATATATAATTTATTTGTGAAGGAACTGGCTCCTACAGTTGTGGAGGCTAGCAAGTCCAAGAGCCGTAGGACAGGCTGGCAGGCTGGAGACCCAGGGAATAGCCCATGTGGCAGCTACAGTCCAAAGACAGTCTGGAGACAGAATTCCTTCTTTGTCAGGGGACATCAGTCTTTTTTCTCTTGAGGTTTTTGACTGGATGAGTCTCACTCCGATTATGGAGGGTGATTTGCTTTACCCAAAGTCTGCTGATTGAAATGTTAATATCCTTGAAAAAAAAAAATACCTTCACAGTGACATTTAGACTGTGTTTGACCAAATACCAAGTTGACACATAACATGGACCATCATAATAGGTATGATTTCCTTTTTCCAGGTGAGGACAACAAGTCTCAGAGAAATTAATTCACTGGCAGTGGGAGGCTGAATAATGCCCCCCCCCATCTGTCCATGTCCTAATCTCCAGAACCTGTGAATGTTGCCTTATCTGGCAAAAGGGACTTTGTAGATGTGATTAATTAAAGATCTTGAGATGCTGAGATCATCCTGGATTGTCCAGGTGGGCCCGGGGTAATCACCAGGAGCCTTAGGAGAGGGACGCAGGAGGGTCAGAGTCAGAGGACGATGTCACATGAGGCAGGGGAGAGATTGGAATGATGTTCTTTGAAGATGGAAGATGAGGTCACAAGCCAAGGACTCCAGGTGGCCACTGGAAAGCTGAAAAAGGCAAGGAAATGGGTTTCCTTTGAGCCCTCAGAGGGCACGAGCCCTGCCAACATCTTGATTTTAGCCAGCGAAGCTGATTTTGGACTTCGGACTTCTAGAACTGTAAGAGAATATGTCTGCGTGGCGTTAGGCCACTGGATCTGTGGCAATTTGTTATGGCCGCCAGAGGAAACCAGTACACGTGCCAAGGCCATGTGGTTAGGAGAGGGTAGACATGGGATTTGAACCCATGGCCGCAGGCACTTAATGCTATTGTCATCATCAGCCCTGTTGAGCTCCCTGCAACAACGGTTCTTGGGCTCATGCTCCCTCCTGCGGTCTTTGTCCAGACTTTAACCACCTGACCCTGAACTTACAATAACAGAGCCTGGGGATAGGAGGCTAAAGCATCATGAAAACGAGAGTCTCCATTTATTCCTATGATGTGGCAAGTGCTCTGTAAATATGAGTGTTCGTTCTTCCCGCCTCCCTGGAAGTCAGGTACCGTTGTTTTCCATACTGCATAGTTGAGGAACCAGAGACCAAGAGAGGCTGAGTAACTTGCCCAAGGTCACACAGCTTATTAGGTGGCAGAGCTGGGGTTGAAGCCCCCGTCTGTCCACTGCTGGTGCTTTTGCACTTTCTCTCCACCGCACTTGCTTCTCCAAAATCTCCATCACAGAGCAGCAGCAGCAGCGGGAAAGGAAAATGTTGGTAAAAGGTGAAGAGAACTGGAGACTGAGGCTCCCTGTGTTCTTGCTTCCCTTCCCAGAAACCTCCGTCTCAGCCTTTACATCCAAGGTCAGGGGCCCCGCGGCGTCCTCTACACGCTAAGGTGCGTGTGCCACCCAGCTCTGGCCATGCTGGTGCTTTCTGTTGGGCTTCCTTCCCCTCTGTCTTCTCACCCTCCTTTCCTCCCTCCGCTCTTGGGCTGCCCTTGGCATCTGCCCTTGGCATTTGGGTCACCCCCACCCCCTTTCATGTACGCACTTCTTTCCCTTCTTCCATGCCCACTGTGGCCATCTCTCTCTCCCTCCAGTTTCGGCTGCCCGCAGAGGGGTTTCGAAAACATGAGAGGAAGGGGAGCTGAGGGTGAGCCCGGCGTTCCAAGGAGGGCTAACCAGACTCCTCGGCCCTTCGTGGGCTGGTGGACAATCTCGAGGTGAGAGCCAGGCCTTGGTCCCGTCACCTGGTGAGCTGGCCATCCAGCGACCGAAGATGACTCCGGGCAACCAGGGCTGACCAGAGACATAGTGCTGATTCTGAGCCGAGCGTATGACTTGACAAAGCAGGTTATCGGCAACATTGGGCTAAAAATACCATGTTTATTTTTGAAATAAGTTGTTTTGGCAGTTATAAATATTCTCTGAAGCCAGCTTAGAGTGTAGTCTGGCGGCTCCCAGACAACGGAATAATATCTCAGAGATGCGTGCAGAATCCAACATGCAAATTTCAGCCAGTTCTTCCTGTCCTGAGTAATGGAGGGGAGACTGGGTGTGGATAGAGCTGGGGACGATCAGCTTAGTGCAGGGTTACAGCCCAGGCTTCCAGGCTGAGACTGTTCCTTCGGAGTAAGTGCTACTGGAAGAAATGCTCAGGGACATTTTCTTCGCCCGCTGGGTACCCCTGTGGCCTTGGGTAGCAGAGAACCGAACTGAAATATCATAGCTCCTTTCTCCCGCCTTCCCTCCTTCCCTCCCTTCCTCTACCCTCCTTCCCTCTCTCCCTTCCTTCCCCCCTCCTTCCTCTTCCTCCTTCTCCTCCCTCCCTCCCTTCTTTCTGTCTTCATCCACCCACCCTTAAAACAGTAATTGAGCAGCAACTTTGTGCCTGACGCTTTGCTGGGTGCTGGGGATAGTGATAAACCAACTCGATCTGCCTGCCCCTCCGCCCCAACGTGAAGTTTAGGAACCACAGCGATGGTAATGAACAAGTGGACAAAGGAATGAATAATTTAAAAATGTGCTCTCCCCTCTCCCCGCCCCAAGAGATAAGTAGGAGGGAGGGGGAGAGGCTGGGGTGGCATTTCAGCGCAAACAGGATGGCTTCTCTGGGTGGGTGGGGGTATTTTAGCTGAGTCTGGAAGGTTGTGGAGCCCCTGTGAGGGTGGAGACGGGGGATGTTCCAAGCCAAGGAACCAATGCTCACAGAAAATGACTGATTTGAGGAACTGGCTTCATACATTTTTATTTATGGAATTTCTATAAAGAACTGCTTGCCTGGCACTCTCAAGAGCTTGGCAGTGACTCTTACTCTCCTCCTCTTTCCTTCTCTTCCCTCTCCTCTCCTTGTTGGGGGGACTCTCTCTCACTCCCGCTGTCACTCCCCCTGCCCACTGGCACCTCACTGTCTTCAGCTCCGAGCCCATCAGCACCTTTGCTGCTGCCTTCTGCACTTGCTTCGCCTCGGGGCGCCTGGATAGGCTGATGAGAAAGAGGCTCCCGTGTCTCATCAGCCACCTTCACCGGGACTCTCGTTACCGCCAGCCTGGTGGCTTCACCAGCAACACCACGCTCGCTGTCATGGTTACGGTGATGTTCGGTCTCCAGGCCAGCTGCCAGCATTCCCGGCCATGCCCCATCTCTCCTGTACCCCTTCTGCCTGTCCTCGTCCTCTTCCTCCCATAACCTGTCACAGGTGACCAGTCTCTTCCCTCTCCTCGTACTGACACTACAATGGCATTCCTGCCGTGCTTGGCCCCGGGGGGACCCCCAAACAGGAAGAACCTGACCATCCCCAACATGTCCTGGCAGAAGGAGTAGGGACCCTGGAGTCAGACCTGGAGCTGCTGAATGGACAAGTCCCTCACCTTTGGACCATTAGGGTTGGTCCACAGTGATCATGAGGATTATGGATATCATGGATGGGACCATGCCTGGCATCTAGTAGGTGCTTAGTGATGAAGGGGCAGTTTCTTCTCTCTCTCTCCATGCACATGGACGTTGTGACTGATAAACCAGAAATGACCCAGCACACTGTCACCTGCGTCCACCCACACCCGGCTTGTCCCACTCTTTGGCTTCTCCACTGCTGGGGAAGGGTTTTGGAAACAGCAATAGCACTCCCCCAATGCCACTTAACAGTTTTGGGCTAATGACGTCTAATATATATTTTTAATGACACAAGTAGTACATGAATATATTTTTGCAAAAACACAAACAACGGTGAAAGGGGAAGTCCTCAACCACCCTCTCCAATACCAGTTTCTTTCTTGGCAGCAACTACGATCAACAGGTTAGTCTGGAGCATAACCTTTTAAATTTTAAAAGACCCATTTACATAATATGTGTGGTTTTGCTTTGCATTTTCATTTTTTAGGTAACTGGTATCATGGTGTATAATTCTACTGCAATTTGCTATTTCATTTAATACGTTCTTTCCTTAACTGTACATATAGTACTGTATCTTTTGTTTACGAGTGGCTACCTTCTATATTTTTAGTGTTTTGTTATGAAAAAAGTATTTATTATTTTAAGATTTTGTTTTATTTTTTTTTAAAGATTTATCTATCTATTTGTAGAGAGAGAGAGTGTGTGTGTTTGTGCACATGCCATGATCAGAGAGGGAGGGAGAGAGAGAATCTCAAGCAGACTCCCCGCTCAGTGTGGAGCCCACCCTGGGGCTCAATCCCACAACCCTGAGATTGTGACCTGAGCTGAAATCAAGAGTTGGTCGCTTAACCGACTGAGACACTCAGGCGCCCCTTAAGATTTTATCTTATTTTAATTCTTAAAAAATATTTTATTTATTTATTTGAGAGAGAGAGAGAGTGTGTGCGCATGAGTTGGGGGAGGGGCAGAGGGAGAGGGAGAAGCAGACGCCCTGCTGAGCAGGGAGCCCAATACAAGACTCAATCCCAGGACCCCAGGCTCATGACCTGGGCCGAAGGCAGCTGCTTAACTAACTGAGCCACCCAGGTGCCCCTTAAGATTTAATTAAATTAAATTAATTTATTTATTTAAAATATTTTATTTATTTATTTGACAGAGAGAAAGACAGCCAGTGAGAGAGGGAACATAAGCAGGGGGAATGGGAGAGGAAGAAGCAGGCTCCCAGTGGAGGAGCCCGATGCGGGGCTCGATCCCAGGACTGTGGGATTACTCCCTGAGCCGAAGGCAGACGCTTAACGACTGAGCCACCCAGGCTCCCCAAGATTTTATTTTTAAGTAATCTCTACGCCCAATGTGGGGCTTGAACCCATAACCCTGAGATAGAGAGTCACACCTTCCACCCACTGAGCCAGCCAGGTGCCCCTTATTATGGAAAAATTTAAATACATGCAAAGGTAGACAGAATCATGTAATGAGCCCTTATGTACCCACTCTCCAGCTTCAGCAACTATCACCTCGCCCAGTCTGGAACATCTAACCCCACTTCCTTTCTTCTGCTTTAGTATTTCAAAGCAAATCCCAGATATAGCACTCCAACAATAAATATTTTATTATGTGTCTCTAAAAGATATAAGGATTATTAAAAAATATAAACACAATACCATTGTCACACTTAACAATGAACAATTCCTTAATATCAAACTTTATCTAGTTGAAAAACTTATTTGAATCTGGATTCTGTTCAGATCCACACATTGCAATCGGTCAATATATCTTTTACGTTTTTTTACCCTGTAATTTTCCCTTCCCTCTCTCCCTCCCTCCCCTCAATCTCCTTCTTTGCAATTTACTTCTTGAAAGCTCTTTTTGCCTGCTGCATAGTATTTTCCAGAAGGGGTTCATCATGGTTTACTTTGCCATTCCACTACTGAAGTTCCAGTGAACATCTTAGTGTAAGAGTTTTGTGCAAACGTGCCAACATTTCTCTAGGATAGCTGCAGTGAAGTGGATATGCATAGTCGAAGGGTGTGCACACTGTTTGACGGAACCATAAAATTTTTTATAGGTTCAAGATCCTTGAATATTGGCAGTCTCATCTGGTTTGACCTAATATATTTTCACTGAAATTGCCCAATCACCTTTAAACATACTGTATCAATTTACCCTTCTCCTGATGGTTTATAATTGTACCCATTTCCCTAAGCATCACCACAGTTAAAATGATCTGTGTTTCAAGTGTTCTGCAAATCAGATGCGGAAAGAATGGAAGGATTGTGCTTGCCAGTGACTGTCAAGCACCGTGTGGCTATGCAGTCTGGGGGGACCCTTCTCCTGTGGGAGCCAGGTCCCCAGGGTATGGACCCCATGAGATGGGCAGCATTGCCGCTGGGCTATGGCCCGATAAAGTGAGTGGTCCATCAGATGGACGCTGCAAGCAGAGAGGGGCTTGGTTCCCTCTTCCCTACTTCCTTTCTTCTGAATCTGAAGAATCAGGCAGATTCTCCTTTCCAATCCCTGCACTGAGTCGTGACCCCTAAGGCAGGCTTATACCTGCTTGAAATATGAAGTCATTCGGCTGAAGCTAGTTGCCTCCTAGCTTGTGACTGCATTGGTAATCTTCACCCCGTTAAGGCACCTGCCTTGGCTGGTGAAGAGATGGTGCGTGAAGGCTTGGAAGGATACCTGGGCATTGCAACGGCTGTGTCCCTGTTCTACCCCTGCTCTGCCCATTCTGGCACCTGCTTTGAGGGTTAAGATATATAGTGGGGGTTACAGGTGTGGCTAAGGAAGGCTTATGCGTACTGGTGGAAGGAACTCTGGACTAAAAGCTTTGTCCATTTAGATGCTATTTTGTCCATGAGAGCACTGTGACTGGGCCATTCTCTTCCTCTGTCCATGCCACGGTGGTCCTATCCGGAAAATGGAGACATGAGCGCCTGCCATCCCCAACTCCCACCCCTTGCAGGGTTATCATAGTGACATGAAGTCCGTGAAGGCATTTCGAAAGTGTCTGTGTGTTCAGCCAAAGCCAAACTCCGTGTGCAAAATCCACAGACTCCTCGAACTGGAGAAAGGCCCCCTTTTCTGGTAATTATTCAGTAATTATTCGCATAAGAAGGATTTCATTGTTATGTTTCATACATTCGTCGCCCTTGATGGCCTTTTAATAGTGGCATTGAGTTTGTGTACAGAAAGGTTATTCATTTTAAGATTTCTGGGCTTTAATTGTTATTTGTTTTGCTCGGTTCCAGTGCGCTAGAAATTAGTGATATCCACAGAGCGTATTTGTCTTGGCACCATGGCTCATTGTGTGCGGCGAGCGCTGTTTGGCCTGGCGCTGGCTTGGATTTCCCCATCTGTTTCTGATGTTTACATTGTTAAAGATACGACAGACACATAGGACACGGCCACATGCAGAGAGGGAACTTTTTTCCACTCCAGTGCATCAAACAAGGTCTGAGCCTGTAATAAGCACAGCCCGAAATTACACTTGAGCCTGCGAAAGGCCAGCCCAGCCTTGGTGACGGGGCATTGATCGCCAGGGCCCTGGGGTATTCGCCCCTAGGAATGCGTCCAGCAGGCTCCACAGCGCAATCTCCAGCAACTCATTTTTGCCTTGTATTTGAAAAGAAAGAACTTCACAGATTGCGTTCCAAATGGTCTTCCCGAGCGGGATCCTGAAAAGCAAGGATGGGAAAGGGAAGGTCTTCAATTTTCAAAGCATCCTAGTGGCAAGTCCTGGGAGCAAATCTATCCCTGGGGCCAGGGACCCGAGAGGGACTGGTGCTTTTTGTCAGCTTTGTGGAGTGGCTGGTCCCACCCCTAAGCAGTTCTCCTGCAAGGTCACCCCCGATCTGCTAAAGTGGGGGTCCACATCTTTTTGTGAAGAGATCTTAAGTTTTCCTTATGGGGTGAGAGACCTCAGGAAGGGAAGGAGGGTGGGCAGGGGGAGGGGCATTTGGTGTCTGTTGGGGGCAAAGGTTTTGAGGAGGGAGTGGATGGGGACAGCACCCTCCTTCACCTCCCTAAATGAGTGTGTGTGTGTGTGTGTGTGTGTGTGTGTGCTTGTGTGTGTGTAAGGGGGTGAGGAGAGAGAGCAGGGAGGGATTGTATGTAGCAGGGACACTGGTCGTGGAGTGGAGACAGCCAACAGCTTTCTGGTCAGCTGAGGGCAAGGCTGCGACATCCGCTGTCACGTTGTTCTCATCCTGAGCGTCCCTCCTCCGTACCCCCTTCAAGTGTTGCCCTTAGGTCAGAACAAAACCTGCTGCTCTTGCTAAACTGATACCCCTGTCCGTCCCCTCAGGTGAAGGAGCAGAGAGGTTGGCTGAGCGAGTTCTTCCCCGTGTACCCACCAGGGCCTGGGTTTTCAGAACTGGGAGAGGAGAGAGAAAATCCTTCATGTCCTCAGCTTCCTTTGGAGCAGAAACCAGTCTACTTCTCCCCTTGCTTTCCTGTTCACCCTGCTCTAATCTGGGGCCTTATTTGGGTGGGTGTTGTTCCTGGGGGAGGGAAAGATGGCGGCGAACTACATAGGCTGGTTGGCTGCGGCCGGCCTGCTCGAACACCTGCACGCGGCCCACCTCAGGATGCTTGAACTCCCTTCCGTCTTGTGCCAGCTGCTCTGTCCCCTAAACAAACCCCTACTCCTCTCCCTGACACATTCTCCATACTGTGGTCTGGATGAACTTTCTAGAACATTTGGGGAAGGATAATATATTGAGATGTCCATTGGTGTTTTGTTCTTGCTGTATTTCCCCCCTCACACGGACTCCTACCCCATGCCCACCTCTGATGAAGGTCGCCAGACTCTGCTCGGCCAACCCCAGGAGAGGTCCGTGTTTCCTGGACGGAAAGTGGGAGTTACCTGCCAAGGAGCAAAATGTTCTTAGCTGTGTTGTCCAAAGCTTGAACTTCTTAAGGGGATTATTCGAGGAAGGATGTTGAGGGGTGGGGGAGGAGAAGGAAGGGAGGGACACCAAGGGTCTAGCCTGCTTACAGCCTACGTACGTTCTGTCTTGATGCTGCTTCTCCCTGGAAGCACTCACCCCTCTCCCCCACCCCACCCCCATCATTCTTCAAAGCTGAGCTCAGGTGTGACCCTAGGAACACATCCCTGACTCTTCCTTCCTGGCGGGTCATCCTAGGGCCTGGGACTTGCTCATCTTTGATCCATGGCACCTGGCAAGGTGCTGGGCATGCAGGTGGCTACAGCCATGTTTCCTGCATAACTGCTGGCTAGGGGCTGTCTGGGGGCTTCTCCTTGAGGTAACCTCTGGGCTGTCCCCACTCTCTTGCTCCTTTGTTCTGTGACATCGGGCAAGATCTCTCCATGTGCTTGTCAAGTAGGGAAGAGGGGCTGGGTAATCTCCCCAGTCCTTTCCAGTGCTAATATCTCCAGGGGAGGAGGACAGAGCACTTGATCAAGTCGAGATGGCCACACTAACTGCTGCCTTTTATCCCACCGTCTAAAGCCGTGGTTGCTGCAGGGGTGGCAGGAAGCGCAGGCATGCAGCTATCACCCAGAGGTCCAGAACCTTCCCTTTTTAACTGGGCCTCATCCACCATTTTTGCTCTCAGTGAATGTCATTACCCTCTTTCAGTTCCGCAAGCCAGAAACCCAAGAGCTGTTCATTGACGGCTGGCTTGTCTTCACCACTGTCCCCATCTAATCCACTCCTTGGTTCTAGATAGCTTCAGAAGATCTCTTGAACCCAACCACTTCTGTCCTTTCCACCTCTACCCCAGCCTGACCATCAGTACTCTGCCAGCGTCCTCCCCGTTCTGCTTTCATCATCTCGTACCTGGACCTCGGCAAAGTACTTACCTAATACGCCTGCTGTCCCTATAGCCCCTTTGCCTCCCTCTCTCCCATTTAGACTCCACACTGTAGGCAGGGGATCTCAAAATTCAAATCTGACCCTGCCACTCTCCCTTTAAAATCCCCTTGCTGGCTTCCTGGGGCACCCGGGTGGCTCAGTCAGTTAAGCCTCCAACTCTTAATTTTGGCTCAGGTCATGTTTTCAGGCTCATGAGATCGAACACTGCGTGGGGCTCCGCACTCAGCAAAGAGTCTGCTGGAGATTCCTCACTGCTCATGCTCTCTCTCTCTCTAAAATGAATAAATGAATCTTAACAACAACAACAACAACAACAACAACAACAACAACAACAACAAACCCCTTGCTGGCTTCCTCTTGTACTTAGGAAAAGGATAAAACCCCAGTTGTGGCTGTAAGCTCCTGCCTCTTTAACCTCTTTTCACACCAGGTCTCTCCTCAGATTTATTTTTCCAGTCACTCCAGCTTTCTGATTCTTTCATTTCACGCTCCAGGATACCCTCTGTCACAGGGCCTTTGCACATGCTTATCACCTGTTACAGTTTCGATTTTACATTTGTGAGTGTGATTGTCTCATTAATATCTGTTTCCTTTCTACTGTTAGATCCAGGCAGGCAGGACCATCTCTGCTTTTGCTCACTATTACATCTCTGTACACCTAGCCTGGTACTTGACACTCAATAAACATTTGCTGTATAAATAGACGAAGGAAGGAAGGTAGGGAGAGCACACCCTGGTCACCGTTTGTATACTTCCATTACTGGAGCAGATCCGGTCTGTCAGACTAACTGGGAACTACTACATTTAATACAAGAAAAATTTACTTGGGCAGCCCTGTACCTTGTGTTTTATTAACCAAAATCTTAATATTCTAAAGAGAATAAAGATTTGCTCCATGGTAAAAGGTTCCATATGGCCTTAAGAATTAGTTCTAATAAAATGATGAATGGCTCTTCACTCCATTAACAAATGATCATTAATTTCAATTCATATGTCTGACATCTGTTCCTGATCTTTGTCCTTTCAAGTGTAATTAAAATAATTGTAAATATGCAACCCATCACTGAAAGTTACAGGTGATTGTACTAGGCCATATTTACTCTTCGGCCAGTGAGCCTATTTCCTTGAGGGTGGAACCCATTCCAGCAGGGTGCTCAATCAGCATGGGGGAAATGAGTAGTGTTGTAAGGGAACAGACATGGGGTTGGTCTGTGTGGGAGGCAACCATTTAAAAGATGGCTCAAAAATAGATTTCTCTCAGATGTGACCGTGAACCCATCCTCCGAAGGGCAACTCTGCTTCTGTGGCCTTTTTACTTTTAAGTATCCACCCAGAAAAAGGTGAGATTTCAAGGAGCTGGAAAAGTCTTCCTTCTCACTTTTTTTTTTTTAAAGATTTAATTTGTTTATTTGAGAGACAGAGAGACAGCTAGAGAGAGCATAAGTGGGGGGCAGGGAGAGGGAGAAGTAGGTTCCCCACTGAGCAGCGACCTCGATGCAGAGCTCCATCCCAGGACCCTGGGATCATGGCCTGAGCTGAAGGCAGATGCTTAACCAACTGAGCCACCCAGGTGCCCCTTCCTTCTCACTTACATTCCCCCAAAGAGTAACCCAGCATGCCTGAGATTTTTCTAAGAAACAAGATACTCTTTCTTATAATTAGAAGGAGTATAAATTAAAATGCTTTAGAAGAGGAGGTACTTGAATTCACTCTAAAGTGTGAATGACTGACATGAGATCATTTCCCTGAGAGGAAATTTTGATATGGAAAGCAACCTGAGTGCCTAGAGAGTAAGAAAAAGAGTCTAGAAAGGAGAGGCTTAACAAGACTCTGTTTTCTGGGCATTTCCAGAATTCTTAGGTTTCAGACCTTACTAAGCCTTTGTTAGAATAACAGGGGACCAAGGCCTGGAGCAGGCAGCGTGTGAAGAGGATAGCTCTGCAGTCAGAACTTTGTGCCAAGCCTGTCCCTAGGCTCAGTCCTAGGATTAATCATGGGAAACTCATGGAGAGTGACCTTCTCTGTGTCTGCAGGAGTCCCTGGTCCCGGTTGTGCATCAAGAAAACTGGCCTCCATAAACAGAGTCAGAAACCACTGCAAAGCCACTCCCTTATTAAACCTCTCATATCTCTTTCTGGGAGAAAACAGGCTTTATTGTGGATGAAATAAAAATTTTAATACACTTGGGAAAAACTATGCAAGTGAAGTGTTTTCCATATACCTGAATCTAAATTGTTACGGGGAAATTTTATTGTAATAGGGCCCATGATCTCAGAAACCAGGTTTTTATCCGGAGGCTATTCTACTTTTATAACCACATCAAATCGGTGGAACATATGAGCTGATGACAATTTTGTTTCTCAGATCTGTTGTGTTTGTGAAACCAATTTCTGCTCTTGACACAGGTTCAACCATGATGTCGTCTCTTGGAGGGAAGAGTGAATATCGTCCCTCCCTCCCTTCTCTCTGGGAATCTGTTCTCTCCTTTGAACCCAGGAGAGTGGGTCCCGGTGATGCTATTCATGGGAACACAGAGGAGAAAATTCCTGAACTCCCTTCTCCTCTTCCCTTCTCCCTGTGCTTTTATGGGGTGGTGGGGTGGGAGGGGAAATTGCTCCCTTGGTTACAGCCCACATGGAAGCAGAAGAGGTGGCTGTGATGTTGTAATGACCCTGGTAGTGGAGATGATTTGAATGGTGCAAGAAGCCGTAAACATCTTTTCTGTTTTTTCCTGGGGGCTCCGTCCCCTGCCGAATACAGGGGAATGTTCCTTGACTCACACTGTCTGTTCTCAAGTTAGTGACTTAGTTGCTCCATTCTTCCAAGATGTGACTTTCTCCATCAATTACATTGCTGATCTTTAATCTAAATGTTTAAAATATTACCTTTGGACATCTGCAGGCAGGGAGCATTCAACAGAATGGGGCAATTATTTCTGGTCTTAAAATCGACTGAATCTGAGCCTGTATTTGAATTCTCCTATGATGCCAACACTTAGTAGACGAGGCATGTCTTTTCGAGTTGGTGGGAAGAAATAAAATTCTATATGTAGAAAGTTGGATGGCAAGGTAGAGAAATAACTATATTTTTCTTTGTAAAAATGTATTATAGTGCATTTTGCTGTATGTTCTGGAAAAAGGACCTGTAGTTTCTCTAAAAGTAAGTGGTTGCCAGGAGAGGTTGCGATGGGGGAAAGAAAATGCCACCTTCTAGACCTAACCGCTGTCAATGTTCTCCTAGACCATTTTCCTATGCAAGTATCTATGTTTTTCGAAAGGCATCTCCTGTTATGCACACTATTATTAGCTGCTTTTTTTCACTTAACAATATTCTGCAACTATGTTTCCATAACAATCTACTCTTTCGTTCTTAAACGGCTGCATAGAGCCTCGTCGTATGGGAACACATTAATTTACTTAACCAGGCCTCTGTTGCAGCACTTGGAGCTTATTTCCTATTTTTCACTGTTATAAATAACTTGGAGATAAATATCACTTTTACATCTTTTTAAAATTTGGCCAATTATTTTCATGAAATGAATCTTAGTTCCCTGGGTCAAAGATACCCTCTTAGGAACAAGAATATCTCTGCTATAAAAATGCAGAGAAAATGCTTCTCCAACCCCGGTCCCTCCTCCTCATAGTTATTTACTGTGGCATATTTGCCTGTGTTTTGTTAAGCTGTGCTTTCACTAAAGGTTAGTGAGACAATGGAAGGATCATTCCTATTAAAATAACAACAACAGCAGCCAACACCCCCTATTTGGCATTTTCCTTCCGATTTGCCTTCTGTCCCCCCCCCCCCCCCCCCCCCCCCCC
>NW_024423343.1:17696016-17768349 GCF_017311325.1 Ursus maritimus | reverse complement strand
TTCTTTCTTTCTTTCTTTCTTTCTTTCTTTCTTTCAAGATTTTATTTATTTATTTGAGAGAGAGCCAGCGAGAGAGGGAACACAAGCAGGGGGAGTGGGAGAGGAAGAAGCAGGCTCCCAGCGGAGGAGCCCGATGTGGGGCTCGATCCCAGAACGCCGGGATCACGCCCTGAGCCGGATCATGCCCTGAGCCGAGGGCAGAAGCTTAACGACTGAGCCACCCAGGCACACCCCAAGCTGTCTTTCAATTCTGTTCTCAGTTTTAGGTGTTCAGAGGAAGCCAAAGAGACCTCATACTCCCACAGACCCACTTAGAGAGAAAGAGAGGGGCGGGGAGAGTGAGAGAGGGGGAGAGAGAGAGAGTAGAGAGAGGGAGAGAGAGGAGGAGGTAGAAGGAGAGGGAGGGAGAGAGAAACAATTTTGCTAACAAAGAAGCAAAGTGGATACTGAGATCCATTTGTTTATTCCTGAACTTTTGCTATGTTGTTTTGCTCTTGTAGCTTTATAGTACATTTTAATACTGGGCAGGGCAAGACTTTTATTTATTTGATTTTTATTTTTAAAGATTTATTTATTTTAGAGAGAAAGAGTGTGTGCACATGCATGTATGTGCTCACACGAAAGTGGGGAGAGGAGCAGAGGGAGAGAATCCCAAGGAGACTCCCAGTGAACTTGGAGCCCAAAGCAAGGCTTGATGCCCCCGCTCTGAGATCATGACCTGAGCTGAAACCCAGAGTCAGACGCTTAACCAACTGAGCCTCCCTGGTGCCCCAGGGCAAGACTTTCAGAACTGGTTTTTTGTTGTGGTTTGTTTGTTTTAAAGATTTTTTAAATGTATTTATTTGAGACAGTGAGAGTGAGTGAGAGCACAAGCCAGGGGGAAATGCAGGGGGAGAAGCAGCTTCCCTGCTGAGCGAGGAACCTGATGCAGGACTTGATCCCAGGACCCTGGGATCATGACCCGAGCTGAAGGCAGATGCTTAACCATCTGAGCCACCCAGGAGCCCCCAGAACTGGTTTTAAGAGGATCAGTGAAACAGAGATAGAGAGCAAAGATCAGGAGACGGGGGAAGCCGAGGGATTTACTGGGGAGAGGGGAGAGGATAGGAAAACTCCTTTCTGATTGGTAAAGACTGTGGCGCCCAGGGATTTCTCCCAACTCCCCAGGAGGGGGCGTTGCTGGGGTATCCTCGGGTTCCGTCAGAGCCATCTGCTCTGCTCTCACTCATGTCTGGGTGACAACTGCAACATCCATGTGACTGAAATGAGAAGTCCCTGGGACGGAGCAACGACTTTAGCCAGCGTAATAATTAATTAAATTGCAGCATTCTCCGCGTAGTCCACTGATGCAAAGTCGGTCATGATGAGAAGAAAAATCATCAAATTACCCAGGTCCTGGCTAACCTGGTTCCCTTGAATGTAATCTGAGTTTGAAATGCTCACATTTCTTAAGTAGCTTTACCTTTTATTTTGATTCCTAACAAGTTCTATTTCCTCTTAAAATTGAAATAAATATTGATTTTTTATTGTTGTTGTTGATGAACAATTTCTGATGTAGAGTCTTCCCATTTTTGAGTTCTAACCTACTACTGTACTTCCTAGCCTAAGTAGAAATTGATTTCGGGAAGTCGAAGCATACAATTCTGCTGAATGGTTTTCATTTTGCGATGATAGCTTAGTAGTGACTGAGGACATTAGAATAAACATCATGAGGTCCTGGCTGTGAGCATCAATAGTGTTTTTTTAATAGCTATTAGAGTTATCGAGTTTTCCATTTTATAATACCATTTGTGATTACGCTGGAGTGAGCAGAAAAGAGGAGGCTGTGGTACTATGGATTATTATTATTATTATTTTTGGATGCATTAAGGAGGCATACTGGATTCAGAATCCAAGATTTTGGTTTTAGCTCAAGCCCTTCTAACTCTTTTTTCTCAGCGTGCCATTTCTTTTCTGTGAATCTCAGTCATATTGTCCGTGAAATAGGGAAAGTAAGACTTGCCTTACCCATATTTTGGGTTGTTGAACGGGCTGAGAAAGAGAATGCATGGAAAGCCACTTTGTAAAAGAAAGCATGATCAATTTTCAGGTACTGCTGTTTGGAGATTAAATAAAATGCCATAAAACGCCACACAATTACCTAGGAACACAAAACATGGGCCAAATTCCTGCTGAATGGTACTTGGTAAAAAAACCCTTGAACCCACTCATTAATTTTTACCCCTAGTTAAAGCCGTCCCAATTCATTCTGTCATGTGTACTGATAGTCGCTGCACGAGCAAATCGAGGTTCTTCTGGGGGTTGGTTTGCTTTTCCTAAGAAGAATCAATTGGCCTTTGGGACCAGGACTTGGAGGACTGGATACTGCAGTGGTTCCTAGCTTGGATTTTCCATGAGCCTCACGGGGAACTTGTAGGAAGTGCTGATTCCAGGTTCTCACTCTCGACCCACTACAGCAGGACCCTCCGTGGCTGGAGCCGCCAAACTTGAGCTTCTAATCAGCTCCCCAGACCTTCAGATCGATGCCCAGCCAGCTTTGCGGCTACACCTGCTGTCGGAACCAGGAGCTGAAGGTTCTGTTTCTTGCTCTGTCCGGGGCCAGTTGAGTCTCTTTGGGCCTCACTTTTTTTTTTTTTTAAAGATTTTTTATTTATTTATTTATTTGACAGAGATAGAGACAACCAGTGAGAGAGGGAACACAAGCAGGGGGAGTGGGAGAGGAAGAAGCAGGCTCATAACGGAGGAGCCTGATGTGGGGCTCGATCCCAGAACGCCGGGATCACGCCCTGAGCCGAAGGCAGACGCTTAACCGCTGTGCCACCCAGGCGCCCCTGGGCCTCACTTTTGACCTCAGGAAAATGCCTGTGTTTTTAAGCTGTGATCAAAATCCAGGAGCAGAGGAATCTTCAGATACTTTGGACCCGTAAACAAGGAAGTATTTGAAGACCCTCTGAAGATTAAAACTATCCTGAGAACCCCTCAGTGCTTTTGTTTAATAACTGGGATTCTGGAAGCTTCTGCCGGAAATGAGCCCCATAGCTAAAGAAGTTTGGAACCTGCTAAGGATCCATGACCCCAACATGACCTTCCGGCTCTGACAGTTTTTGGTTCTATAGCCCCAGTTCAAATGCTCTCAGAGAAGGTGATATAAAACTTTCTTTTGTTTCATGTTCTGGTTATTAAAAGTCAGCACGAATCTTTGCAACGTGGAGAGACCAGCTTTGAGGATAATTTGGGTCTTCAAAGAACACTCCTCTGCCTCCTTGAAAAAGTTGTGTTAAAGCAATTAAATGTTATCTGAAGGAAAGAAAAAAAAAACGCAAGCTGACTACTGAATAAGGGGAATGGTGTTAACAAAACAGTCCTTACCCTGGGATCTAAGCCAAAGAGAGGCAGGGAGAGGGTGAGCAGGGGATAAGGGGAGAGGGGAAGACGGGGAGGTGTTAGGACAGGGAGGTGCTCTGGTTGAATTGGGGCTAGTCTCCCGAATTCAGAACAATCAACAGAAACATGAATGGCCCCTGAGAACTCACGATGCAGGAGACACCGGATTCCGCGTCTCTGTTCAGACAAGGGGCCACATAAAGGAACAAAACAAACAAGTGGACGTAATTGTTTGCCATTCAAGGGAGCCACGGACCGCTCAGCATATGGTGTGTGGAGATTCCGGAATGCACGCGATCTCATTTGGAATGACTCTTCTTGTTCCAGAAGCCTGGGAGCCAGATGAGCATGAGGCTGACTGAAAGATGAGGTGGATCGTACTCTCCATTTCTGCTGCAGGAACATTCTTTCTCAGCTTCAGCGTTCAAGGTATTCACCAGACTTGGCTCCAGGGGACGTTTATTGTTTCCAATACTCAGATCTCTCCTGCAAAGGACAAAGAGATACCATTACCGAAGGGATTTTGAAAATATGCTATAGTCTGAAGAGAATCTCCAGAAAGGAGAGGCAAGAAGTCTTTTGAGTGGCATTGGGAATAAGGGCACAGAGTCCCCATATGCCAATGGGCGCGCGGGGTGCCTGGTGCTTTTAGACAACAGGGGAGATTGGGCTGTGGCCTGAGAGGGCCTGTGAGAGGGAACCCCATCTTAGTCTGTGAGACTTCCTGGCTTAGAAGCAAGGATTCACTGAGCACCATGCCCTCTGGGGGCAGGGAGGAGAGGCTGGACACCGGTGTTAACAAAACGAACTCTCCCAGCCTGTGTGTACTTAGGGAGGTAGTTCATTGCTTCTGAGCCGCGTTACAAGGGGCAGAAGGAGAAATTCTTAGGCCAAATACATCTGGGAAACAGTTGAAGTAAAACAGGATTTTTTTAAAAAAATTTTTTATTGCAGGACTTTTCATAACCTTTGGTGTTTTAGGAAAGGGATATTGTATGCAGCACTTTCCCAAGTGATTTGCTCATGGAAACATTTATTTGCATGGCGTCTCTTGGGACTAATGTTCTACGGAACAATGCATTGCAAAGAAAAGAAATAGGGTCAAAGAATCTTAGGGACCTTAGAATCTGTTTCCTCACCTTAGAAATCAGGTTATAGAACCTGAGAGAGAAAACGATTTCCCCAGGATCACACAGATGGTTTTTGGCTCGCCCTGGAAGAGAAAGTAGGATCTCATGTAGAAAGTAACAGGTCTTAGAAATCTGGGGTTACTCTTTCTACTACATCACATTGTACTTGTCATTGCCCTTTTGTACAGGGATTCGATGCTATTCTATAGTAAAGCTGAGGTCAGGAAGGATAGATAATCAGGGGTCAGATTTTGGAGGGGTTTGAATGCCAGATATTCCTGAATTTTATCCAAGTGTGTTAAACTTCCTCTCGGCACTTACTACACTGTATCATCATTGTTGCGGGTGGCAGATTGTGTTATCTGGCTCATATCCTGCTGCCTTTCCCCCTTGGCTATGGCAGGTGGGGTCTACTTCCTCGTCTCGTGGATGTTGGGCTTGGCTGTGAGTTATGGGCTGAATTGTGTTCCTCCCGAAATTCATATGTTGAAGTCCTAATCCCTCATATCTCAGAAAGTGACTGTATTTGGAGATAAGGTCTTTAACGAGGTGATTAAGTTAAAATGAGGTTAGGAAGATGGGCACTAATCCAATATGACTGATGTTCTTATAAGAAAAGGAGATGAAGACATAGACGGGCACAGAAGGAAGACCTAGTGAAGACGAAGGGGGAAGGCGACCATGTATGAGCCGAGGAGGGAGGCCTCAGGAGAAACCAACCCCGTCAACACCTTGATCTTGGACCTCTAGCCTCCAGAACTGTGAGACGATGAGTTTCTGTTGTTGAAGCCACCCAGTTTGTGGTTCTTTGTCACAGCAGCCCTGGTAAACTAATAGAACGTCAGAGATAGTGTTCATGATGGTAGGTGGCTGTCATCCAAGGAGTCATCAGGAACTTAGGCCTTTCGCATCTTGTGGCTCCGCCATCTTCCAACACATGGTTCCCAGAATCAGTGTGCTTGTCTACAGGAGATGGTAGAGGGGGAATGGTTTTATGGGTGACATCTGGAAGCTGTGGCGGATACCACTCCCACTCGCAGTCCATGGTTAGAATGGGCACAGCTACTGTGAAGGACGCTGGGAAGTGTAGTCTGGCTGCGCACCAGGAAGAAGAGGAAACGGATTTGGGGATTAGCCAGCCATTCTTGGCCATATCGCTTAACTACCCGGTTGGAATAGGTTGCATGAGAAACCGGAATGATTTCTCTCAGATCGTCAGGTTAGATAGAAAGGTGCTTACACTTTATATCTTATAAAAGAAACTTGTGCTTGTAAAAAAACCAAAGCAAAACAAAACAAAAAACCCAAAGACAGCTGTAGAGAAGTGTGAATGTGAAAAGTAACAGCCCCATTTGTTTTTCCTCTCCCAAAGCCAGGCCCGGAGGAGACTGGAGCCATCCCCATGGGCTCGTGTGCGGGGTCACCCCCTCGTCAAGGTAACGATTTGGCTGAGTTGTGTGAAGGGAGGTTTCACACCGGTGCTCCGATAGACAACTGCCCAGGGAGTGTGTCCCTTCCCCTGCCCTGTGGGTGCCTCGATCGCAAAATCGCTCTGATTTCCACACACGGGGAAACTAATGACACTTTCCATTTCTGACTGGTATTTATTTGGTGGCAACTGACTGAGACTCAGACAAGGTCAGGAGGTCAGAAAAGTATTAGATCGTTCTGGCTGAAGTGAACGGAATATTAGCTCAGACGCACACTCAGAAACAGTGATTATTGCTATTTTTAATGTTGGTGGTCTTTGCAAAATAAAACACAACTTTGACAGTCGCTCCAGCTTTGATCTAACAGTGGTGTTTGAACTCCCTTGCTTTTCTCCTTATACGAGAAAATGTTGATTCTAACTTAACTCTGTGTAAGCATGGGGCAATTTAAGACAAATTTTCTCATTTTAGGCAAAGAGGTGCGTTTAGATGGATTACCATGGAGTCATTTCTTCTAGGGAGCATTTGTTCTAAGCACAGGACCCACCCGCCTTTTTGCTCTCCCTGACATTTGCAACACTCACCTTTGTTTCTTGCCGTTTGATTCTCCTGGGTGTCTCTTATCTCCCAGGAACACTTGCCTTGTTCAAGTGCTGTTGCGTCGTTAGAAAATAGGCTTTAATGCTCTTAAGGTGAAACATTTCCCTCATTTGCTTTTTCATTCATTCAAGAAACATTTATCAAATGCCTCTTAGTGCCAGGTCCCCAGAGTACTGAAATGAATAAGACAGTCCCTGCTCTCCGAACCCTGGTGTCTAGTGGGGTTGGTCCCATTGTCACAGAAACTTGTACTGTGTATTGTGGGAAGCTGTGTTATCTTATCCTCTGTTCCAGGGGGCAGTTGAATGTACTGCATGAAAAGACTGAACATAATCTCGATATTCTTAAAATTTTAAAAGGTATGGTTCTGGACATACACACTAATGTAAATAATTTCCCTTGTTATTGTAAGAAGTTGTTGAACAGGAAGTGAGGATGATATTTCTGGAAAATAGTACATTACTCAAAAATGATCTGAGTGAATCACTGACTTTATTAGATAGTTGTTGCCTATTAAATAAATTATTGAACACATTAGGGAAGAGCCTAATAAGAAATAGTCTATCTTCTGTCTTTCCTTCGTTCTGTTCTTCCTTCCTTCTGTCCTTCCTCTTCCTTCCTTCCCTCTTCCTCTAGCCCTTTCCTTCCCTCTCCACCCACTCCTCCCTCTCTTCTTTTTTTCTTTTTTAATTTAACATTTATTGAAAACCTGCTGCATACATGGTGTTCTGTATCTAAGACTTTCCAGTATAGACCCAATTTTATATAATTTTATTCTTTTTCAATAAAATGTTTTATGAAATATTTAACTAAATGTGATTTGGTTTCAATACAGAACCCACAAAATGGGACCCCCCCCCCCAAAAAAAAAAACACCTTGCTAGGCCTTGGGCTTTTCTTTCTGGTTTGGGCAGTATAGCTTCTGGGTGTGTTTGAGGTTCTGGAAGAGGCTGGAATGGGACAGTGTGGGGACATACAGGTGACTCGGGCTCAGCCTCGTTATGATCTAACAGGAGAGAGAAGGTGAAATCTAGGTTTCTGTCACAAAGGCACGATTTGCTGAATGCATCTGACATCCATCATTGACTTTCCCCAGCCAATCTTTTGGGAAGCGTGTGGAAAGGAAGAAAAGTGAGAAATTACTTCCATTTGATTTTATCCCTGTACATTTATGTTCAAAACATCCCCTCTAGACAATACGTTTCCCAATAATTGTCTTTTTGTTGATTTGATAAACTCCAAGTCACTCAACTCTTTGGGAGAATTTGACTTCCTCTGTTGTAAATTGTGGGGGCCAAGAAACCATGGCCATCTGTTTTTGTAAGGCCTGGGGGCTAAGAATGGATTTTACATTTTTAAATGATTGAAAGAAAATCAAAAGAAGAATATTTCATTACTTGAGAAAATTATATGAAATTCACATTTCCGTGTCCATAAATAAAGTTTTATTGGAACACAGCCATGCTTATTAATTTACATATTGTTCACGGCTGCTTTTGTACAATGGCAGAGTTGAATATTTGTGATAGAGGCCATATGGCCCAGAAATAAAGCTGGAAATATTTATTATCTGGTCCTTTAAGAAGGCCTGCTAACCCCCAGATAGATTGTTTTATTTCTAGTGAAGAAAAGTTAAAAAGTTAAAAAGCCATCTTAACACCTGGCCCCAGAATCTCTTCTAGAAAAGGAATTGTCTTTGTTCAGAAAAATCCTCAGATGGACCATTTGGATATGAAAGGACAGGCCCCAGGGCAGGTGGGGAGTAGCCCTCAGCTGCTTTGTATATAAATAGAGGATGTCCCTAGGCTTCCTGGTGCGTTTAGAAAGAAGACCACTCTCACAGCAAAACATATTCAGGTTTGAATCCTACCTCTGTATGACTTTGGGCCAGTCATTTAACCTTTCTGAGTTTTAGTTCTTTATTTGTCATATGGGAACAGTAGTCCAATTTAACTCTCAGGTTTGTCTGATAATAAAACGAATTTACATAAAGCAGTTAGCGTAGAGCCTGGCACATGGTGAGCCTTCAATCTCTCCTGGCTGTGATTTATGATTATCATTATTATATTTATAGGATACCGGAAGATTAAATGAAGTCATATACATGAAGTGCCTAGAATATTGGCTAGCAAAATCCCTTTTACACTCCCGTGGAAGACACTCCTTCGTTCAATCCTTCTTGGACTCAGGTCTCTGAGCCAGGATGATCCACGGATGTTCAAACGGGAATCTGAAGCCAGAGCTGGTATTGGGGACCTCTGGAGGGTCTGGGTAGTGTGCCCCTTGGATGTGAAGGATGCGTGTGATTAATAATGGGTTTTAGCACAAGCAGTGTCCTTACGATGAGGTTGGGGAGTATAGGTGAGGTTCAGTGGGGTGGAGTCCAGAGCCAACGACCAAGAAAGAATTCTTGAGGCATCTTTGGTGCAAAATGGTGGTTTATTAAAGCACGGGGACAGGACCTGTGGGCTTCAAGTATCTGTCTATGGGCTGCAGGTACAAAGACATTCAATTGTATTTACATTTCCTTCCGGAAGCTAGGTTATTGACAGAACTGCTTTGTTCTTGTAGATTGCTAAGACATTTGTTAACTGAGGGAGACTCAAGTCTTGCAGGATTGTGGTATCTATAGGTTAACTATTTCTTTTTCCTTTAGGGCAGCCAGGCGTGCCTGAGGAATGTCACGTACATCCCATGGGGGGCGGGTTGCGGGGTGTCAGTTTCTGCTTTGTCCTCAGCTTGCCTTCTGTTCCCTCATCACTTACATAGAGCTGGCTTTGTCTCCTCAGAGGGTTGAAGAGGAAGAAATGGGTTATCGGTGCAATGGGAGGTACAATACTGAGAAAGAATCTATGGATAGTGATGCCTGTTTGATGGATTTTCCAAGAAAATAAGGAATTCCCAGGAAATAGGGATATTTAACTTCACACAACAGCAGCCAGGGGACACGAAGGAGTGTGTTTTGATGACAAGTCATTTAGACCTTGTAACCTCAGCGAAGGGTTTCCATCAACTACTAATTTAGAACAAACACTATTGGCTGGCCTAGAAGCTGCTTTCAAACCTTGTGTTAAGTGAGTGTGCATGAGTAGTTGTTCAGAGCTTGGATTCTAGAGGCAGAAGAATGAGCCAGATTCAAATCCTGGCTCTGCCATTTATGAATGGTGACCTCAGACAAGTGACTTCGCCCGTCTGTGCCTCGCCTGTAAATCGGGAGGAATAATAATACCTGCTTGCGGTAGCCAGCCGGCCCCCAGGGTCCCCATCTACCAGCATTCACACCCTTGTGTGTCTCCTCCTCCATTGTACCAAGGTCGTCTGGGTGACATGGATCACTTGACTTTCAGGTTATAAAGATACCGGGGCCTCAGCTTTGTTCCCTGTCTTTCTTCTCTTACCTCTACTGTCTTTCTGCCTCTCCTCTTCTCAGGTTACTTGCTCAAGATGAAGCCAGATGCCACGAAGCGAGGACACTCAGGCAATCTGTAGAGAGGCCCACGTGGGGAGGAACTTGGGCCTGTCAGCAGCCACACACGTGCTCTTGGAAGTGGATCCTCGGGCCCCAGATGCCAGGAGCGCTGGCCAAAGTTCCATCTTTGGGAGAGACCCTGAGCCACCACTGCCCAGCTAAGCTGCTCCCCAAACCCCGACCCACAGAAACTGTGAGATGCTAAATGAGTTATTTATTTACTTATTTATTTTCTAAAAAGATATATTTTATTTATTTGAGAGAGAGAAAGAGAGAAGGAATGAGCATGTGGTGGGGAGGGGCAGAAGGAGAGAATCTCTAGCAGACTTCCCGCTGAGCATGGAGCCTGGTGTGGGGCTCGAGCTCACGACCCTGAGATCATGACCTGAGTGGAAACCAAGAGTCGGACGCTAAACCAACTGAGCCACCCAGGCCCCCCTAAATGTTTGTTGTCTTAAGTTGATACATTTGGGATAATCTGTTCCATAACTAATACAGTACCTCACAGAGTTGTTAATATTTATAAAGCTCCAGAACAATACCCGCCACGCAAACACCATGTAAGTGTTGGTCAAACATAAATCCACATGGAAATACATACCTAACTTGAGGATTAGGGTCAAGGAAGTGTCCTTTGGTTTGGTAAAAAATTCACATAATCAAGACTTGGCTGTTTCCAAGTCTAAGCCTTCTGCTTTCTTTAGGGCAATCTTGCCTGTTTTCATAACAATCTGCAATGAGGAGGAGACCCTGATTTATATTTCCTGCAGAAGAGAAGAGATATTGAAATGGTAAGCACCAAAGAAATTAAAAGTCATTTCGGTTTTTCAATTCATTACTTCTAAAAAAAATTCGAGCCCAGCTTCATTACTAGTGCTCCGTTTTAGTGCTGATGATAATTGCAAAGGCAGTATTTTAAATTAGAATGTATAAGACCACATGTAATTAACCTGTACAGAAGGGCTGAGACTTCATATTAGACTATTAAATCAATCCCAGCAGAATCACTAATGCTGAGCAATTGATTTGAAAATACTGTACGGGCAGAGTAAAGAAGCTGGGTGCTAATTACCATCCGCGAGAATTGAGCACACTCCTCCGATGCCCTAAGAGTGGCTGGCTTTTTCCTCTGGCCCTTAACCCACTCAAAGCTGAAAATGCAAATTAGTTCAGCCTGAAGACTTAAAACAACCTGAAGTTTAAGGCAAGAGCAGATTTTTCTGCCACTCGGTGAGTGTGATGTTCAACAGGGAACTCTCAGCCTGTTTGGATGCTGTGACTTGGAAGACTGGCACCTGTTGTGGGGTCTTGGTGAAGAGTGCCAGGAAGACTCTGGCCTGGCCCTAGCTTTGCTTTTCCTTTTTTTTTCTTTTCTCTTTTCTTTTCTTCTCTTTTCTTTTTTTAAAGATTTTATTTATTTGTCAGAGAATGAGAGAGGGGGAGAAAGACAGAGAGCGAGAGAGAGCGCATAAGCAGGGGGAGTGGCAGGCAGAGGGAGAAGCAGGCTCTCTGCTGAGCAGGGAGCCAGATGTGGGACTCGATCCCAGGACCCTGGAATCATGACCTGAACGGAAGGCAGACGCTTAACCCACCGAGCCACCCAGGCGCCCCTTGTAGCATTTCTTGATGCGGTGGGCATGAGCTGCTCCCTCTACGCTTGCATTATGTGTACCAACCTCCTACACATTCTGCTCTCAACTCATCTCTATTCCCATTTCTTCTTGTTTCCATGCTGCCACATCCGTTTACCTGCTTTCTTCTTCTTCTTCTTCTTTTTTTTTTTTTTAAGATTTTATTTCTTCATTTGACAGAGAGAGACAGCCAGCGAGAGAGGGAACACAAGCAGGGAAGTGGGAGAGGAAGAAGCAGGCTCCCAGCAGAGGAGCCTGATGTGGGGCTTGATCCCAGAACACCGGGATCACACCCTGAGCCGAAGGCAGCCGCTTAACGACTGAGCCACCCAAGCAACCCTGCTTTCTTCTTTCTTTTTTTTCACCGAATCATTCAAGGGATTGGCAAATACCTACTGGCTTACCAAACAAAAAGAGCAGTAACCACCGGCCGTCGCTTACATTTATTCTCCGGGGCAGAGAAGGCAAACCGGCTATCAGAATCCAGTCTCTGCACTCCCTTGAGGAATGTGGTGTAACCAGGCACATGGACAAATTGTATTTCCCAGACTCCGTCGTGGGGAGATATGGCCAAGTGCCTCCATGGCACTGAGAGGAGAAGTGATGTGTGACGTTTCCAGGTGGAGCCCTTTTAAAGAATGGGTGTATATACTCTTGGCTCCCTCCCTTTGCCGGCTGGATGCAAATGATGACGTGGTCCTTCTGCCACAGATGGAGTGAGTCTGGCTGTTGACTGGCTATGTGGAGTATGGCCAAGGTGAACCAGGTTCATCCTTCTGGGTTTATCACGTGAACAAGAAATCTTTTGTGTTTGGGCCATTGTGCATTTCAAGGTCTATTTGTTGTGTTCCTTCAGCTTATCCCTACTAATGTTTCTGTGCATGCTCTCATTTCATCCTCACAGCCACTCTATTAAGGGCACCATTATTATTCTGTTTTATAGAAGAAAAAACAAAGGCTCAAGAGCTGAAACAGTTTGTCCGAGGACTCCCAGGTAGTAGATGACAGACCCGGCACTGGGGAAGTGACAAAGAAGTTCAAAATGTCATCTTTGGGTTATTGAGGGCCGTCTTCTTTATGGCCAAGAAGAATTAGAGAAGCAAGGGATGCCGATTCTTGACAGCTGCCATCTGTTCTGACGGGTCGGTGCCTGTGCCAAGCTGTTGTTAGATATTTTGACTGTTACCCCTGCTTAAGACAAAATGGGGTGACCGATGCCTCTTGTCTGTGGCTGGGAGGTTCTATGAGGCTCCAGAGCGGAGAGGATGCTGACGGTGCTCCTTCACCGTGCCGTAATGGGAATGGGGCCAACACTTCTGGGAGTTCTATGCTGCAACGTGGTTAGTCTGAGTCTGGCTTTTAAAATTAAAAAAAAATTTTTTTTTTATGGGGTGGGGGTGGAGGTCGGAGGGATAGACAGGGGTCAAGCTTTTGTTGTTTTGTTGGAGGTTACTTAGGCCTAATTAGGTTAGAATCAAACCAGGAATGGTCATTGGCGGTTCCCTCATGTCTCAGGTTGGGTTCCTTCACGTGTGTTCATGGCAAGTGACTATAATGACTATGGAAATTCCTCTGGAGGAGTCAAGTAGGGGAGTGGGGGAACAGGACGGGGAGGAGAGGATGCTGAGCAGGGGTGAGATTCTAGGTGATGTTCCAACCTGTTGGGTGACCTGACTCTTCAGCAGGCAGGCTTTGGCTCCCGCTGTCACTCCTGGGTGCTCCCAGGGCTCCGAGTGCCTGCAGGGGCCCAGGGGGACGTCCTCTGCAGCTGTGGCAGCGGTGGAGGCTGGGGAGGGTCACAGGACACCTCGGAGGGACCTGGGCAGACACAGGCACCTCAGGAGAGGGCGCTTGTGCACAGAAGCTGGTGGCTTGCCTCACTTCTTTCTTGCCTAATTTCCCTTTTTCCCTGTGCTAACCTGGGCTCTAGCCAGAGGCACCTCTAATCCGTCACTTGGTTATATCTTCCCTTTTGTGCCTTTATACTGTTGTTCCTTTTGCCAGGAATGACTCCTCCTCTCTCTTCTTCACTAACTCAGATCGGAGGGGCCCCCTGTGCCCATCCAGAGGCTATCTTCAGGGGGACCCTTTCTGTACCTCCTCAGCCTGAGGCATCTGCCCCTCTGCACTCCGTCAGCACTTTCTACTTCTTCTGTTGGCTGCAGAGCCGTGGGTATATTGTCCCCATCCTTCCTCTCACCATACACACAGCAGTACGTGTGACAGGACAGTGAGGGACTAGAGAGTATGTGGCAGGGGAAGCTGGAAGTCTGACATGGGGATGAGCACCAGGGCGGCTGGTCCTGACTGCCACCTGCCACTGCATAAGGAGTCCCGAGTGAGACCCCGTTGATCCCTTCTCCAATTCAGGATGGACCAAATCATGAACCAAAGCCAATGACTGTTGTTGTTGTTTTGGGGGGCAGGAGGGTCAGGGGGAGAGGAAGAGGGAAAATCTTCATGCTGGGTGTGGAGACCGATCTGGGGCTTGATCCCCAACCCTGAGATCATGACTTGAGCCAAAATCAAGTTGCTTAACCGACTGAGCCGCCCAGGTGCCCCCCAAATGACTGTTTTTAACCACTAAGTTTTGGGGTATTTGTCATGCAGAGGATAAAATCTGAGCCTTGGTTGTTGTGGCATACCTGTTGTGGTATAAAGCCAGGAAG
Source organism: Ursus maritimus (assembly GCF_017311325.1). Classification (NCBI taxonomy): domain Eukaryota; kingdom Metazoa; phylum Chordata; class Mammalia; order Carnivora; family Ursidae; genus Ursus; species Ursus maritimus. The sequence goes on along the minus strand of NW_024423343.1, from coordinate 17,754,036 downwards.
ACTAAGCCCAGCACTCCTGGCTTGGCAGCCCATACGGTCTTTCCTCCTTCTACCTCCTGATCAATACCGTCTCTGGAGAAGAATCTTTATTGGTTAATGAATGAATGAGTGAATTTCACAGCATTCATAAAGAGCTTGCTATGCCCCAGGCACTGCTGGGAATGCGGAATGGGCATAGCTCAGGTGAGCAAGATGGGCATGACCAAGAACTTCTTCAGGGATTTTAGAGTTGAGTGGGGGAGATAGATACTTACACCACAGACATAACCCTGGCATGGTGGGGGGCAGTTAAGAAGGACCTGCACAGGGAGCCATGATCATGATTCCCAGGAGGGGCTTACTTAGGGCAGAGTGACATGGAAGGCCTTTCTGCCGGGAGGGCATTTAACCTCCAGCCTGAAGGATAAGAAGATACCATTACTGAAGAAGGGAGGTCAAGGAGTGGGGGAAGGGGACAGATGACCTCAGAGAGGAGTGGTTTGTACTTTACAATGAATGTTTGGAGGGTGATTTATTACTTCCCCTGGTGTATTCACTCTCAGCCTTAGCTCTCATGGGGGATTTCTGGGCTCAGTGGACTGAGGGAAGGTATTTGTTTGGGAGCTAAGGGCCTTTACTGACCAACCCTGCTCTCACCTTTACAGGCAGGTTTACGGGGTCTCCTGGGAGTTCTTGGATGCAGCCCAGGCCCCACGCCCTGCCTACCACTCCTCACTTGAACGCTGTTTTTAGCTCCACTGGAGAAAGGAGCCAAGAAGCTCTGGGGCTAACAGGTCTGTGCAGGACATTGTTTTGCCAGGCCGACTGGGAGGGGGTGGGGCCTGGGCTCCTCAGCTGCCCCAGAGCTTGGTGGGATGCGGTGTAGGGCCCCTAAATGTACAGAGGACGCCTGCGGAAATAGAGCTCTTGAATCTCACCATTGGCTCTGGTCCCACTGAAATCACCCACTCCTCTTCCTTGAGTCCCAAGCATGAAGGCAGGGCAAACGGAACGACCACCAAAGAAAAGAGGTACCGTCCATGTGCGCATGTGTGCACGCACACACATACGCACGTACGCACGCAGGCACGCACGTACGCAGGCACGCGCGCGCAGACGCTCATTAATCTGGAGAGGGTGGGGCGGAGGTGTTTCCTACAGACGCTCCAAGCTCATTTAAAGCCTTAAAATTCCTCAAAGGCTCCATTTATCTTTTAGAAGGTCAGTTTCTTTCAGGGGTGTTCTACATCAAGGTTATTTACATAGATTTTGCTGGAGGGAAGGGTATTGCTTATCCAACAGAAAGTAAATCCACTTTTCTCGTGTTTTCCTTTTTCTTTCTTTTTTTTTCTCTTCTTCTCTAGAGCATTGGGGACAACTCAGCATCCATCTTTTTGGAACCTGACTCTGAGCTCCAGTGCCTCCTGTCCTTGATTACAGTGGCCTCTAACCCGTGGCTCATCCAAATCCCTCACGGCTCAGGGTAAGCACGTTTTCGCTTGTTAGTCTATCCACTGGGGAGTCACGGGACATCTTATGGTAAGTAAAGTCAGATGAGATTTAGGGAGAGTTTCACCAAGTGTAAATCAATGCCTTGAGCCTTTGGGAGTATTCCTTCTTGTCTTTTCTCTTGGAATATGCAGTTTAGACCCCACGGGTATGGTTTAGCAAGATCTCAAACTAGAAACTTATTGAAAGTAATCCCCAACACAACTCTAAACTTTCTTGAACGTCTCTGTCAGCAAAAAGAATAAAGTCTAGCTTTTTTCCCCCTCACCAATATAGGCACATACCATCTAGGTTTCCACCCCACTTTGGGAGGGAATGAAGTGTTACAACTCTAGGTCAGGGTCATCTCCATTTGTCTCTGAAATGTCCTGGGAGCCAGTAAGCCATCACTGAACTCACTGGACTTGTTATGCACCTGCACTGTGCCAAGCTCTGTGTGAGATGCTGGGGATGTAACACTGCTCAGGATACAGGCTTGCCTTGGAGAAAATAAGATCTGCCCAGGAGAGAGACAGGTAGAGAAAGGATGAAACAGGATGAAATAATAAGGGTGAAAGGGAGATATTTATATGTATTTCATATATATGTATATCACACATATATGTAATACATGTCATGTAATACATACTTGTACATGTTATTTATAGAAATATAAATAAATATATGATATATGTATGGCTATAAATGGATAGAATGAATAAATGAATAGATGGGAAAGGAAATCTTTCTCCAGTGGGTGGAGGAGGCAGTATGTGATTTGTCCGTTAGGGGGTATTTGGCAATGTCTGGAGACATCTTTGATGACCAAACTTGGATGCTGGGGATACTACTAGCATTTAACGGGTAGAGGGATGCTGCTAACCATCCTACAATGTGCAGGACAGCCTGTTATAAGGAACAGTTATGTGGCTCCAAATGTCAAGAGTGGCAGGGGTGAAAAGCAGTCCTCTAGGGTCTGTCTGAGCTGGGCCTTAAACACGGCTGGAATCTGCCAGGCAACTACTAGGGAAGGCCGTTCTGCTCAAAGCCTTCACTCCACCTCTGGCTTTGGGGACAGTAGAGGGGCCATACTGAGAAGAGATGAGGCTCTGGGTTCGCAGGGCTCAGCTCCCAGTGATGGTGTTCCTGGATGGCTTCAGAGCTGGCTCCAGGTAGTTCCCACACCTGCCATGGTGCAAGTCACGGGTAGAAGAATGGTGTTTGCTCCTTTTGATGGTGGCTCAAGAAGGGGAATTGAGGACTTTGTTCTCTTGGCCCTGAAGTGGGTGGGTGTCCAGCATGCCAGGGAAAATAACGCTGGAGACAGCAAGAGCAGGAAGATAACCCCCACAATCAGTGACTTAACTCGAGCCTGTGCTTTGCAGCACTCGTGAGACAGCCAGACCATTACTTGTGAACACTTAGAGCTAGAGACTTAGATGCTAGCTAGTAAATTTGTTCCACCCCAAGATCTGGAATGGAAGGCTGGAGCTGTACCATTGCCTCTCGGGTGTCTTTTTTTTAAGATTTATTTATTTATTTGAGAGATAGAGAAAGAGAGAAAGAGCACATGATGGGGAGAAGGGCAGAGGGAGAGAATCTCCAGCAGACTCTGGCTGAGCTTGGAGCCTGACATGGGGCTCGATCTCATGACCCTGAGATCATGACCTGAGCAGAAATCAAGTCAGATGCTTAACTGACCGAGCCCCCAGGTACCCCAACTCTCTGATGTCTTTGGACACTTGCCAGAATGATGTTCTTAAATGAAATGAAGCAGCATTATCTGTTTATAACCCTGTGAGATTGTCCACCAAGAGGTAATAGTACCTTGAAGTACAAAAGCACAATGAAGGAAACTGAGACTCAGAGTAATTCGGGTGCTGCTGATGGGGAGGGTGGAGTTGCCAGAGTTGGCTGGTGGACCAAGGCTGAGCTGTTTGCTGGAATTGTCCATCGTCCTCGATTGGCTCTGTCTTCTAGCCCTGTGACCCCTGCTGTCTCCTGTGCGGGCCTTTGGTGGCTCTGCTTTTCTCCAGCTTTACCACCACCAGAAGAACATTCCAAGCTGCAAGGAGAATGAGATCTCCCACAATACCTCACCCTAAGGTAATTGTTTGATTTTGCTTCCTGCCATTGTCTGTACAGATCTATAGTTGCAAAAATAGCATAATTGCTGTGGCGTCCTTTTGCACGTGTGATGTGCTTGTCCGTGTTCTGCATAGACCCCGTGAATCATTTTAACAAGCTCATCAAGGTGGAGTGCTATCACTTACCTGTCACTTCCCCTCTTTGGTCATTTCAGAGGCTTCCAGAGTTTCAGGATCAGAAGTAGCATTGTAGTGAGGATCTTTGTGTAAATAGATCTTTTGCTTTCTTTCAAAGATCTCTTTAGGAGACATTTCCAGCAGTGGGATTAATGTGTCAAAGGGTATGAATATCTTCACGGTTTCTGATATATGTTGTTAAATTGCTTTCCAGGTGTGTAACAATTTACATACCTGACATGAATAAATGAATGTAGCAAGTGGGCAAAATGTTGCCAGCATTGAATATTATTATTTTATTTTCGAACTTTTTTTTTTGTGCTGCTTTAATATATATGAAAGGATCCTAATTTAAATACATGGGATATGCCTAGCGTGCAGGTTGGCACATGGTCGTTGTTTTTGCTGATGTTTCTGTACAGGTTATGACCCCTATCCTGCTCCTTGGACTATAGCCTAGACCTTCTGTCTGTCCTGTATAACCCCCACCCCGGGCACGACCTTGGCTGCCATCACTCTCCTGTGAGTGCCCGGCCTTGGCTTGGCCCACATTCCCATAAATTTTAGGCACTAATGCTAACACTGAGCATCTAGGCTGAGCCCCTGTGTAGCATGGTGATTGAAAGACCGCTCATATTCATGTCTTGGTTCCTCAGTTTACCAGCTGTGTGACCTTAAATAAATTACCTAATTTTTCTAAGCCTGGGCTTAACTGAGGTAATGTATGTTAAGCACCTAACACCGTGCCTGATACAGAGTAATGCTAGTGTTAATAAGAATTTTATTGATTGATAGATTGATTGAGATTTAAAAAAATTTATTCATTAGAGACAGAGAGCGCATGGGGAGGGGGGAGGGGCAGAGGGAGAGGGAAAAGCAGACTCCTCACTGAGCAGGGAGCCGGACTTGGGGTTCGATCCCAGGACCCGGACATCATGACCTGAGCCAAAGGCAGATGCTTAACCATCTGAGCCATCCAGGCATCCCGATAATAATCGATTGGAATAAATCATGTCAGTCTTTGAGATAGGCGATGTTATATGCTCATTTTACAGATGAGGCACTGAGGCTCTGAGGGGTTAAAGTGCCCTGTCTGACATGGGCGATGGAGTGCAGTGTGATCTCTGGCCCTCCCCTCTGCGGCTCCGGTGAGCGGGCCCCATGGGTGGGAGCAGTATTCATGAAAGGCTTCTCTATACCAGGACAGCCGGCGCTAGCCTACCCATACATAGAAATGACTGCGAGCTACAGACAAGCGGGGCTCTAAACCCAAACTAAATGAATTCCACGCTGCCCCTTGTCTGGATTCCAACAATGCCAGCAGTCACTCTAGTACCGCCTAATCCGAGGGAGGTATGGCTGCGGGAAACTTAGAGTGGAAAGAGATGAATCTTAACCAATTGTGGTTAAAATGTCTTCTGAAAATTTTACAAACACTTGTGACCATGTGCACTACAGCTCCGGGCCTTGATGGGTGGGGGGCGGCTATGTGAGGGTCCCCGTAGCTGAAGCCTCATTCGCTTCACGGTAAATGGGGTGCGGGCCTGGTCTCTTGACTAGCCCTTAAACAGGCATAGCCTGGGCTGGTTACTTTTGATGGCTTGTCCCTTTTCTCTGAATTAAAACTTTGTCATTAGCATCGTTTCAGTCTGAGAGTTACTGCCAGGGTAGAATTACTCTAATTAAGAGGAAGAGAAAAATATGTTGCTAGTCATTAATTTTTCTTGATTAGAAGGTGACCCAGTTTGAGGTTAAACGAAGAGGATGGAGGCAGTAATTCAGCACCCTGGGGGGTTGGTAGAGATTTTTGTGAGCTGCAGAAGCAACAGCTGGATCCGAGATTGCCATCTGATTTGCATTCCTAGCTACTTGTAAATAGATGTGTAAGAGATCTTCAGGAATGGTGTGCTGATTTTTAGAAGGCACAAAAACAAGGATGTTATGGAGGCCACATCTGCGTCCCAGTACATGTTCGAGGGCTTTTTCTCGTAAATGTAAAAATATTATATTTTCATATTTCCTTGACTCGAGGATCCAGGCCTTGACTGGTCCAACTCTGGGACAGCAAGAAACTTACCTTAAACTTATGCCCACATCACTGAACATATGTTAGCAGAGCTGCCCTATTTCAGCTCTCTTACTTAACCCAAGACACAACATTCCGAGGTTTCTGTGATGAGACCAGAGCATCGTTTAGTGGTAACAGCACAGACTCAGAGCCAGAAGGCCCCAGAGCGAGTTCTGCTTCTGCGTGCGCTAGCCCTGTGACGCTGGAGGTAATCTCTCTGAACCTGTTTCCAACTTTACAAACCGAGTTTGTGGAATCAAATGAGAGAATTAGATATACGGCATAACAAAGTGATACACGCTTGTTTTTATGGTATCATCCGGTTCTCAGATGACTTCTACATTGGGACTTCAAGCAGCATCATTGGGAAGGTGAGATGCTGCCTCACCTCTAAGGTTTTCACTGTAAGGGCAAAGCTTCAGGAATTACAAGATGTGGAGGTATCTCCCCAGCCGAGGGAGAGGTTGCCTGGGCCTCCAGGGGTCATGTGCTGAGGCTCCGGTGGCCCCGGAGATAAGGCCCGTTTTGGAGAGATGTAACTTCATAATTTTTTTTATGGTCCATGGCCGAGTTCAAGGGAGAGGTGGCGGCTTGCGAAATTTTTATTTATGACATGATTTTCAGAATTCAGTGTTCGCAAATACTGGCAGGGTTGAATTTATGGAAGTGGAGGCTGTTTGAATCCGTTCTCCATGCAGTTTACAGTATTGCGCTGATGGCGGGGTGAGCATCTGGCTGCAGGGGACGGCATCCTGGGAACTGCTTGCTTCAGCAGGCTCTTTTCCTGAAATTCTGTCATGACTGACGTCGAAAGGCTAAATGCCGTGAGTTCAACTTGTAACTCGTCTAGATTTCAGTTTGGCTGAAGCAAGTTTTGTTTTCCTGGGTCTATTCTTAATTAGTAATTTGATTCTGGTTTAATTACCATTGTCTGCTGATTGTTTTTGCCTCCTTAGCATTCTTTAACCCATTAACTTTTGAAATTTGAAGTGGCTATCTCAAGTGGCTAAAGAATAATCGTTTTTCTTAAAGACAGTTTCTTATGTCGGAAAGATTATAATTCACGGTTATTTGCAGTTGGTGTCAGCTGGTGGAGCGGGGGCCGGGGTTTGGAGCAGAAGTTGTGGGGTGGGGGGCTACACCCCCTCCCCCCCAGACCCCTACCTGCTAGTGTAAATGCAGGCTCAGACTGGCTCAGTAGACCGAAGTCTTGATCCAGTGTGTGAACATAAAAATCTCCCTGGCCCATGTTTCGAACTTGAGCTGCCCTTCGGAAAGGAGGTCTTGCATTTATTTTTTTAAGGGAAAGCCCAAGTATCTACGTGGCATAGAAATGATGGCTCATTTTAGAGAAAGTCTATGTGGCAAAAGAAGAAGACAATGTCTTCAGTTCCACTTTGGATTTTTAAAGCTTTTCAGAAATACGTAGAGAAACCCAGTGATAGAAACAACCAGTAGTTCCTAGAACGGGAACCCGTGTTCTTTAAAACGGAGAGCGTTCAAACACAGGACCTAGAAAGAAAATTTATTATCCTGATTATGAATTTCCCAGACTGTGAACCACAGGGCAACAAAAATTTTGGAAGGAAAGCAACTCCTAAGTGGAAGGTAACAGGCGGTCGCAGCTGTCCTCTGAGGGGACATTGTCACGGGCCCTTCCTTCAGGAAGCAGGGGATGGTGGTCCCCACCGGTGCCCGGGCCCACAGAGTGGCTTCACCAGTGGACATATGCTCCAGCAGGCCTTATGATTTATTGCTGAGCTCAGGTCTGGATTGGAAGCTTGACTTCACCACTGACTGATCCTATGACCTTGGACAATTCACTTACTCTCTCTGAATCTACAAAGTGGGGAATAAGGATCATGCAAAGCTCTCAAGAGGTTGTGAGAGTTAAATGAGATAATGTGTGGTTAGTGCCCCAGGCTTGATTCTCTCCTCGCTTCAGCCTCTTGGAGCACAACCAGCCAAACTGTCATTTAGGAGGAGAAAGGGGGTCATGCTCAAGACCCGTAGAAGAAATCAGCCTGCCTTGGAGACCCTCATCTTCAACTTGGAGATGTTTGGCCTGAAAGGCCCTTTTCTTTTCCCTTTGGCAGAGCCTGACGTCTTGTGACTCCAAGGAGAGCCTTGGGCTTGGGCTTTGGGTAGCATCTTGGCCCTTAGGCTCATCCTCTGCGTCCAGCAGACAAATATTCATGTTTCCCTAGGGCCTAGGAGACAAATGGGGAAAGGTGAAATATTCTGAGGCCAGAAGTACACAGGACATCACGAGCTCCGGGTAGCTCTCGATGGTAAGGATCTGATGTGGCTTAATCCGGGTGCTGCTTCTGCACCAAAGCCAGAGAAAGAACACTCCTGCAAGCCTCACGAGTTGTTCCTCCTGTCCTCCAGGTCCGACTGAGGGATTAGGAAACCCCTTGAAAGGCTCCATAGATTCTCCCTGGTGGAGGTGTGGCCAGTCTCTGTCCTCGACTACTGGTGCTTGCGCATCACCCCCCTTGCAGGGGGGTCGTGGAGGCTACGTCTTACTTTGGAGTGAGTGACATGACGCTCCAGCGAGGAGCTAAAGTGTGGGCAGCAAAGAAGTAAAAGAGAGGCAAAATTTAATTTTGGATTAATAATGGCATAATTTAAAATTATTATTTTATTTTATTTATTTATTTTTTAAAAGATTTTATTTACTTATTTGAGAGAGAGAGTGAGAGAGAAAGAGCACAAGTGGGGTGAGGGGCAGAGGAAGAAGCAGACTCCCCACTGAGCAGGGAGCCCGATGTGGGACTCCATCCTGGGACTCTGTGATCATGGCCTGAGTCGAAGGCAGACACCCAAGTGACTGAGCCACCTAGGCGCCCCTTAAATTAGTATTTTAAAGGCAAGAAGTAGAGGACTATATGTATACTGTTGTGTTCTCGTTTGATTTTCCTTCTCTACTCTTTGCTCTTTTCTCACTTAGTTGAGGCAAACAACTTTTTGGGACCTTTTTTTACTTTCTTCCGATTTTATCTCCCCATGTTTTAATTTTTTCTTTCTAAAAGCAAGTGATGGGTCCCGGGGTGGGGTATGAGCAGATTGTGGGTGTTTGGGGGTTCTATGTGTGCTTTCCTTCCCCACAAAATGGGTGAAGGTGGGAGTTCAAACCCGGGTTCCTGGCTCATAAACACTAAGAAGGGCTCAGTGAAGTTAAGTGCAAGAGGAATGTCACCACTGATCTCCCCTGTCTGCCTTTGCTCCTGTAGATCCCAATTTCCAAGATGCGCTCTGGGGCACGGGGAATCCAGCTGTCTCCGTCCATTCCACAAAAGGGAAAGGGCAAATAATGGGTTAGCACAAGAGCTGATTGTGAACAGTTGGTCATGGCACTTCCCCTACCACATGCCAACTCCTGCACACCCAGCAGGGTCTTCTTGAGGCGTGGGCGGTGGGGACATGGGACGCATGGTGCTTGAAGCCTTTGTGTTCGAAAGCTTAGTTTTGTCCTTTGGAAGTGGGAAATGGTTTCCAAGGAAATCACATTTTTGTCAGGATCAGACTGGAGAGCCTACACAACCTTAACAGAACTTTAAAATTTCAGAGGTGAACAGATTTGTCTAATTTTATTTTTCAAGGGAGGAATGGGAGGCCTAGGGAGATTCAGTGTCTTCCTGTATGTCCCAAGGCACCCACCTTATGCTAGATCTGGCTTTGAAGGAGTATAGATACAGTGAGGATTCAAAGTATGAGCTGTAAAGAAATAAAAGTGGGCAGACCCAGAACAGAACTCTTTGTTCCTTGTATAAAAGGGAAATTACTGTTGTTTCATATACACATCATCTTGTATGTAGGAAAGGTTTTTAAAAACCAAATTTGATCATATGTGGTTGAATATTCACTACCTTCTTAGTGAAGATCAGTGTAGTCAGAAAGAAAGTTCTGTGGCTGGAAGGGGGGTCAGAAGGGGTCAGAAGACCAAAGTCGAGTCCCAGATGTGCAATGAGGCATTCACTCTCTCTTCTTAGTTGTTAAATCCTTCCTCATTTATACGATGAAGGGTTGGGCTGGATAATTTCTAAATTACATTATCACACTGAAGTTCTGGAAGTTTACGACTGTACAAGCAGTATCAGTTAGGACATAGTTTCTGCTGTGTGCAACAGACATAAAAAATAAAAGTGGTTAAAACCAGGTAGACCTGTTTGTATCTCTCATGTAAATGGTCAGCTGATATTGTGGCTCTGCTCTCTGACATCATCAGGGTCCCAGGCTCATTCTACGTTGTTGCTCTGCCGGCGTTCCCTGATCTTCACCATCCAAGATATCTGGCCGCCATGTTCTTCTCAGCAGCAGGGTGGGGGAAGAAGGAAGAGGAGAGAGAAAGCCCCTTCCCTCTATGAGCATGGCTTAAAAGTTGCATTTAATCATTTTTGCTCAGAACTTTTGGCCAAAACTTAGTGAAATGGTCATACCTAGATGTAAGGGAGACTAAGAAGTGTAATCTTTATTCTGGCTGGCCATCTGCCTAACCATGAGTTCTAATTTTACAGGAGAAGAAGAAATAGGTATTGGGGATAGCCATGAGTCCCTGTCATGTGAGTCACGCTTGAGATGATATAGATCACAGGATCATCTGTTGCTTCCATCACTGCTCAGTGAACCGTGGGAAGGATTGGGTGGGGGGTGATGTCTCCCACAGTCCTGACAGAAGCCCAACTTGAAGCAATAATGGTGGGGCTCAGAGAACATGCAGATGAAACTCTATTATTCAAATAAGGGGGTAATGGTTGAAAACTCCTTTTGGGGAATCTGCCCAGTTCCTGGTGTTCCCCTTTCTCTGAGCTTTAATTCCTGTTCTCCAATATGGCGAGTGATGGCAGCCATGTTTGTAGTGAATATCCTTCTACCCATTGTTGGCCACAGACTGAAATGGGTGTGGACACAACTTGTGCTGTGCCATCGCATCCTCTCTTGTGGGTTTTCAGAGCCATGACCAAAAGAGTCATGTTAATTAGGGACCCTTTGCTTATGCTTGAGTGTTAGAAACTAAAAAATGGTGGGTTGCCATTTTCTGTCATGAGTGTGGGGAATAAGAAAAATCTGGTCCTTGGACAGAGAAGGATGAAGCAAGTATTCAGAGAGAGCAGCCCCCTAAAACCGGGGGGTCTGAGAGAGAAACTGGGAGGGGCTACTGGTTCCTGATGGCTCCACAGACAAGTTTTCAGTTTTGCCTAAGGCTGAGATGCATTCTCTCCTATTGAATTTATTAAAACTCTCTTAAAAATACACCATGTATTTATAGAGCTTTCTTTTTTTTAAAAAAAGAACTCCTAATCTGACCAGTTGAGTTTTTCTTTCCTTTCTTCCTCCTAACAAATCTTAAAATCTCGTGTACCATCTTAACAGCTAATGGCTTGCAAATTTTAATTTTTCGCTTGTCACTAAGAGTGACAATTCAGAGGAGACTATATAAATTGATTCACCTAGCCAAACTTATCCAAAGTGGGAAAGCTAAATAGGTCAGTCCATGGAAACCCAAACCACAGTGTCTTTCCCCAAATAAAACAGCAAGAAATCCACATAGGAAGGGATGAAATGCAATGCAGTGGTTCAGAAGGGAGACTGAAAACAGTTCATCTTTATTTTTAAATATCTTCCTCTAACTTCAGTGAACATGTGGTTTTGAAAAAGATCCTAGGTTGGTATTAGAGGACAGAACTCACTATACATTTATACCTTAACTTCAAAACAAAAAAAATAGATAGGCAAGTTATCCACTTGCTTAGATAAAATTTAAGAGTGGAGATCTTTTGAGAAACAGAGTTCATGCCGTAAAACTTCCTATATGAAGTACGAAAGACACTAAAAGAAATATATTAGAGTAAGGCTTCAATTAGCTGGAAACTAATGAATTAGAGCTTTCAATAATTATTATTTTTAAACCTACTTAAATCAGGGATATAGTAAAACAGATCAAGACTAGGGGCGTATCCTAGCTTTAGGTTTAAATTTGTTTTAATTTAATTTTTTTTTTTTTAACTTCTAGTACTTATCTAGAGCCGTGGAATTGGCCAAATAATTGGGTTTTAGAGCTAGCAAGACCTTAAGGGCCATCAAGTGCTCCGGTTTTCAACCTTAGCTTCATACCGTAATCACCTGGGAAACTTTAAAAAATCCTGATGCCCAGCCTGCACTTTATACTCATTATATCAGAATCTTGGGGTGGGTGGGGGGTGGGGCCTGATGATTTTCTAGAAGATTCCATCTGGAATCCGGAGATAATTCCATGTGGAATCCGGAAAACCAGGGATCTTCTACAGCTGTCCCAAGCAGTAGTGTGACTGACCCAGATGGCCAGCTGGTCTAGAACCAGGCGGGCCTCTGCCCTGTTACGCCACGCAGGCTGCCTACACAGGGCCAACGTGCGCCACCCTCACACTGACCACTAAGCCAGTGCTCCTCCAAATCTGATGTGCGTCCCATTCACCAGGAGAGCGTAGGAAATGCAGCTTCTGGTGCCCAGGTCTAGGGTGGGGCTGAGCATTTGCTTGCTGACACCGCTCCGGGTTCCACACTTCGAGAACCGCTCTGNAGGCTGTGTAGAACTCTCCCTTCCCACAAGCACACCTGCCTTGCACCCACGTGGTAGATTTGAACTCTCCTCCTCCTCCTCCTTCAAGGACACGATTCCAGTCTGTTTCAGAATCTCCTTGTCTTTCCGAAAGCGTGTGCAGCTGCCGTGTTCGCTCAGAACCCAAGAACCTTCCACGGGTGGAGTGTGCTTTCATGCTGATGGAGTCTGCAGCTATTGTGCTTCCTTGAACTGCCGCATTGGACTACATCATTCCAGGGCAGGGTTTTTTCCTTTTCTCTTTCTTTTTCTTTTTTTCTTTCTTTTAGCTTATCCCCAGGAGGGTGAAAGGTGTGCTTCATAATATGGGCGACACCGAGGAGGTTCAGGTTCCTTGACAAGGACCCACTGGTTAGGCAGGATGAGTGTCTGAGCTCTGCTTATCAGCTGACACATGTGGCCGGAGATGGGAGAACTGACAGGCAGTGGAATGAAACCCCGGCACCTATGGAAATCCAGGCCTAATCCCTTCCCATAAAACAAAGTGGAAGATAAGTGAAAACGGTTGAAAGCCGAAAGCAGATGGCTGAGTTCCTCCACACTGGGCTATAAAGGGGGACCTTTGTGACGGAGTATTTATGGGTTTGGGGAAACCTGACAAGGTGTTGCTGTAAATGCCAAGAAATACACAGAACAGTGATTTTGTTATTTGAACACATCTCATGATGCCTGCAGCTTAGCGAGGATGGGGAAAGATAGCTGGTGTGTGTGTGTGTGTGCGCGTGCGCGCTCACACTGCTATGATCAAGACTAACCTGGTGGGTCTGGGGTGGGTGGGGGGCGGCAGGGCTGTCAAGGGAAATCCCTGAGGATGCTTAAGTAGGGACAGGTGGGCCATCGGGTCACAGAGGAGCTCTGCGGGGTGAGGATGGGGGCCGGGGAGTGTGGACTTCAGGTTCAGCTTATTCTCCTTAAAGAGCTGTCTCAGACAAAACTGCATCCCAGAAGCCGCTGACTAAAGCGGGAATATCTTTGGCCATCTCTGTTCCAGGCCATTCCACTACTCCATTAGGCCACAGACTTTTGCATTAGACATTTTAGCATCTTTACTTAGAGCAATGCTGCCTTCTTTGTAGAGGTATCAAACCATGATTAATATCTTTCGTTGGTCAGCTGATTATTCCCAATCTTTTAAGTTTCTGTCCTTGCTTCTGGCCTGATCCACAGAATACTTTTGATAGATAAAAGGCATTCCTTAATATGCAAAGGGGTAGCTAACTGGACCTTTGAAAGCTATTCTCTCTGCAAAAAATAAATAAATAAAATACCACATGTATTATTTAGAAATCCATTTTTAAAATCCAAAGAGCTCTTTCTAATTGCAGTCCCGAAACAATCCTGCAGAACTGTGTGGCTGGGGGGAGGGGGTGGCCCTTTTGTCTCCAATTCCGAAAAACACGTGCTCTCCTTTTCAGAGTAGAAGCAGGAAGATTTTCAATTGTAGTTTAAACCGAGTGGACCCTTCGGATTTTCCTGGAGCTTGTCAGAATTCTATTTCTGGGAAACTGCATTGTGATAGAGAAAGACAAGGGGGGGGGGAGAGGAGTCAGAATGAGAACATGCAAAGAGAAAACAGATGTCTCAAAGTCACATGCAGGGCCCCTCATTTGCAGTGTTCGGGTAAACAGGGCTGAGTGTGGAGAGGCAGCTTTGGATGTGAACAGTAAACATAAAAGGAGCCAGGGGCCCTCGAGCCCTACCGTGGGGCTGCTCCACTCCTGCCAAGGTGGAGACTTCAGGTGGCGACTGTAGCTTGCCCTCCTGCTTTGGAGGGGCCTGGCCGTGGCCCCCCCCCAAAGGAAAGAAGTGAAGGCCCCCTCCCATCCCATCTGATCTCCCACCACCTTCTTCCAGCCCCCCAGGATTTGCCGGTACAGACTGGTCGTCCAGTGGGAGGGGGCTCACTGCTGGGTGCTGCACTGCCCCCCAGGATGCCTTTCCTGCCTCCCACTGCCAAATGTTACAGCTCCTGCGTCCTGTCCCTTCTTCCGTATCTGCTCCTTGCAAATAACAGAAGCGGGTTCAATGAAACCAGCGGTGTCTCTCGGCGCGGGCCCGTGGTTCCCAGCAAGTGGTCTCCGGACCAGCAGTGGCAACATCTCCCAGGAGCTTGTAGAAAGGCGAATTCCCAGGCACCACTCCAGATCTGTGGAGTCAGAAACTGTGTGGTTGGGGCCCGGCACCTCATGATTCCACAAGCCCTCTAGCAGATTCATGCCGAAGTTTGAGAATCACCCATACAGACTTGTAGAAGTGATATTCGCCTTGGAGCAGACGAGTGTCTGTGAACAGAGGTGACTCTCCCAGTGGGGATTTGGGGGCATGATGGAAGTCAGTGGGGGAGGTGAAATTTAGGGGAGTAATTGGACCCTTTTTTAGGCCTCTAGATGACTCCCTGCTTTGCCGATGTGTGAGACCCACCCAGTGGCCATCTTAAATGATGTTGGCTTTGAGGAGGTCATGTTACTGCTTGTAGTAGGGTTATAACATCTTGGAGAAGGTCCCCCAAGGAGCAGGTTGTAGAGCTCACCCCACTGCCAGCTCTCCCTTCCTTCTCCAGCATGGTTTGGATGCATCCTCTCTTGGTGCTGTCTTCTTTGGAGTGATTCTCACTCCTCCACCACACGCCCCCCAAAGCACACACGTGCGTGCGTGCACACACACACACACACACACACACACATACACACACCTGAGTCAAGGACACAGAGGGCATCCCTGCATGCTTTTCCTTTCTCCTCTCCTGGGAAATGAGCCCAAGAGAGGCAGGCAGCAGAGTTTCTTTGATGAAAACTGTAAAATATTGCTCACAGAGCTGCTTTCCACATGTTTTGGCTGTAGAATTTCCAATTGCAGATTAAATAGTGCATGTGTCTACTTAAATTAACTCCTCCTTGCCCTCAGTCCTGAGTTGACTGTGTTACTGACCCCCCCTTACCCCTCCGGCCTTGGTGCCTGGAGGCTGATGCTGATTTAGGAGGACATATTTAGTGCGGTCTTTGGCTGGACCCCACTAGCCCAGACTGATATCTCCCTGGTTTTTGGTTGTAAAAGCCAAACTTCTCTTGGGTCACCCACACATTCTGGACCTTTTTACAAGTGTAATCAGAGGAGGCTGACTACGCATTCTCCGCTCCCCATCCCTCTCCCTGGCAGGAGGACAACAACATTTAATCCTGACCTTTCCAGACTGATCTATTATAGGAACCAAGGGGCAACCATTAAAAGAAGTAGGCTTCTTTCCTCTCGTGTTTGGCTCCCAAGGTGGAGCTGAGAAGAAGCCATACTGCATTTCTATTTGGATGACATTGAGGAAAGATTAAGTTATTAAGACCTTTAACGGGTCCTCTGCTATGTTATCATTCCTTTTTGGGATTTGTCCTAACTCTTCAATAAAAACTTCTGAAATACCTGTACAGCCTGGTATGGAAGTTTCTGGGAGACTGCAGACAGTGTAAAGGGGTAGGGGGCTGCTCCACCCCACCTCCTTGATGACTTTTGTGGGGGCATCCTAACTGTTGAAGGACCTACATTTAATCCCTCAAATGGTAGCCCGCTGGGTCCCCTGGAGGAGTTGGAGAAAGACAAGCAGGTGAGGAGAATAGCTCCTGGATGGGAAAGTCAGGAGACATAGGGTGGCCAGTGTTAATTGATATCTTGGTACTTAAGGAAACAATTGCGTGGGAATCCAGACAGAGCCAAAGAGCCAGCCTTAGGAAAAGTGCTGTGGAGATTGGACCTAAAGCCCCAAAGGTGGCTTTGGGGAACATAAGAGCTTATGAAGTTGGCCATGGAAGTACGTCCCATCATTTCAGGGACTCTGCTCCTCCCTGCTTGTCTACTTCTTCAGCTTCTTTTTCTGCTGACCTTTCCCCCCAACATCTACTTTGAATAGCTATGTCTACCCCTCCAGATCGGCCTTTCACCCCTCCCAACCCTGTTCTATGCCCTGGGAGGCTGAACCATGTAAAACAATGACCATTAGAGCTAAAACAGAAACTGAGTGTGAACCCACCAGGCAAATGAACACACACCAGTGAATAAATCCACTGAGTTGCTCTCAGAAAAGTCAGGGTGGTTTTTGGAAGACTTAGTAAGAGGGTGTCAGAATGGTCATGCCAGTGAAAGATCAAGACTAGTACTCTCTATAGGTCTGAGCCCAATTCATTCAAACAGGTCCCATGGTTCCTTGGTGAGGAAGGAGCCAGAAGTAAGGTCCACTGAGGGGCTGGACTTCTGGAGTCACTCAAGAGGCACAGTGGGTGAACAATTCCAGCTCATCGGGACCAGCCACAACATAACACAACTTGTTTTGACAGCACTTGAGGCAAAGTGTGCTGCAAGGAGGACACTTTCCCTCTACACCTGAATGGGAGATCCACTGGCTCAGGTTTGGTTGGGCTTACGGAGGCAGCACAGGAGAACAGGGTAGGAGTGGGTGGAGTTGAAGCTGAAGACTTATTCCCTGGCTCCTTTCCTTCTGGGCTGGCCGCAACCTCTGCCCAGGGCAATCTCCTCCACTCAGCTCCCCTCACCTGGTCTGACGACATTAGGCCTCAGGGTGGGCAGCCCTCAGGTCCTGCATTACCCCTTGTTAATTCCCTAAACCCTGCCCCTAGCCTGGAACATAATCTCTTTATCCAACATTTCTCAGATCACTCAATTTGAATGGATGGTCCTTTCCCTGCCAGGACCTTGATGGGTGGGTTGATAGAACCAGAGCTGCCTAATTTTTTCCCCCCTTGCCTTCTCGTTCATACTTCTTACAACTTCCCAACTTGACCCTGGGATAGACCCATGGTCCATCTCATTGCTATTCTCTAGGTTATAACTCTTCAGCTTTAGTTCCCACTGCTAAGGAATTAACATTTTTGAGTGAGTATCAGATGGGCTCAGAGTCTGTTCTTATATCTGGGCCATATCATATATGCCTGGCAAGCCTATAAATTGGCTCCCTTGTTCAACTACTGTTGGTTGCATCTCCCATGGCTACAGATGGAGGGACTCACATAGTACGAAGAGTGTGGGTGGGGTTGGGGTTGGGGTGTCCCTTAGATGGGGAGTGGCCATGGCAGACACTGGAATTGACATCCAACTTTTAATCCATTTCTGTCTTTTTTTTTTTTTTTTTTTTCCCACTTGTAGGCTTGTTGTCAGCCAGGGCATTGTCTTGACTGCCCCCATATCCACGCAGGTGTCCAGCTCAATTCTTTGCTCACTGAATCTGGGTGCTCCAGGGTCTCCTTCCAGAGACAACTCCCCTCCTCCAAGGGTCAGCAGACTGTCTAGTTCAGTTACAAGAGAGGAGGAATGGCTTTGAAAACCGTTCACATTACCACTTCAATTTTCAGAATGTCTCAATCATCTTTCCCAGGGTTGGTTCCAATTTCTCCCCATTCAGATTCTTTTCCTACTCAGCTCTGCAGCAGTGAGCAGGTGAACTGACAGGGCCAGCGCGGGCTGGCAGTTCATCTTCCTTGCTGCCTCCAGGGGAAGTAGCTGACGTTTACTCAATTACCTACTTAGTTTTAAGTACTTTCCTAGCAGGTAATGTATGTTCTCTCATTTAATCTTCTATGAAACCAAACAATGCAGGCATTTTCTCTCCATTTTGCAGAGAGGGACACTGAGGCCCGAATAAATTAAGTTCCTTGCTCAAATTCAGTGACACAGCCAGGACGTGCCCCCCCCCCCCCTTTTTTTTGAGACAGAGGTGGGAAGAGGCAGAGGGAGAGAGAGAGAATCCCAAGCAGTTTCCAAACCCAGCGTAGAGCTGACTTGATCTCACCATCCTGGGCTCATGACCTGAGCTGAAACCAAGAGTCACACGCTTTATCGACTGAGCCTCCCAGGTACTCCTGGACCCTCATTGCTTGATTCAAAAGCCCTTGTTGCTTCCATTCAGCCACGTTTACAAACACCTCTGGTGCGAATGGCAGCCCCCACTTGCCAGCTGACTCCATTCGCCATCTGTTACCAGCTACCTCCTCTTCCCCCAAGTGCTGGGCGGTCCGGAGCAACCTGAGGGAGGGCCGTGTTAGGTTCTTTTTTCCTTCTGTATGCCTTGCAGCGCTTAACACATAGTAGGTTCTCAAGTGCCCACAGTAAATTAAGTTGCAAAGGGAACAATTAGAAGTAGTTCTGATTAGGTGGAGGAGTAATGGCTATAAAATAATTTCCCTTGGCCCTACTGGCATTGTTTTTCACTTTTCATCTCTTTGTTTGGACCTTACGTGAGTAGACGTTTGATGGCCCCCATGAGTTGGAATCCAATCAGAGCGCTGCAAACCTCAGCTTCTGATATTCCTCTCTCGGCAGACTGTAATTTTGAGAATTGGTTTCTTGATTGGCTATTGTGGCCAGGTAAGAAGAGGCTGGTGCTCAGGTAGGGCGGCAGAAATGCTTCTGGAATTCCAATGGAGGTCTGCTTTGAATGCCTGGTACTTATTCATGAGAACTCTTTTACACAGACTCACACTTCCCGCACAAATGAAAATATTTATATGACGGTATTCATGCAATTTGGGAAAAAAAATTGCAGGCTGTGATGCTTCCCTTTCCTGTGTGCCCCAGCATCTCAGAGTATTTTCTTTCCTCCCCCAAAATTAATGAAAAAGAAATCAAACTTTTGCAGGCTTCACTTAGTTCCTGACTTTCAATCAGATAAATTTGTGACCTGAATATTTCCCTCTCCTCTTTCAGTATTCATGAAGAATCATTTGCGGCCGGGCTGGTGGATTTAAGTGTTTGTCTAGTTCAGGAAAGACAGATTTATTCCTTGGGAGTTGTGTGTAACTTACAACCTACATACTTCTTGCCCCTCCCCTGCTTTCCCCATCCTTTTTTCTGTCTTTAAATTTAGAGGGAATAATTTTTTCCCCCTGGTTTGTTGTTAGTACAAAGTTAAGGAATCTGGGCTTAAAATATTGATCTGGTTTCTCCCACAGAGACTTTGGTCTCTGAGTTATGCAGTGTGGTATGCCTGATTGAAAGTGGTCTGGGCTGAATTTGCTTTAATAGGATGTTACACTCCTCTCCTGGGTCAATTTTTATCCACTTTATCAAGTTACTTATTGATTACAGCTCTTGTCACATGCACATTAGTTTGCCGAGAAACTTAAAGATATGTTTTGTTTCTTGCTTCGAGTAGTCTAGGAATGTAGTGGGCTAGGTCACCAGGGACCCAAGATGCCCTGATTTTTAAAACTGACTCCGTTCCCTCTTAGGCACTTGTCTCAGAATTCTGAGAACGATGTTCGTTGTCTGGAACAGGAAAACAAAACAGATAAGAAGTCCCCCCAGCCGCATTTAGTATTTTCTTCTCTGGGAGTACATGGAGGCAAGCTCATCTTGAATAAAGGGAATATAAAGAAAGTACTGGAATGCAAATTTAAGAGTGGAGGGAAGGGATAAAATGGATGCAAGTCAAGCTAATGGGTCAAGTCCAAGGGAGGCTCGGCTGGGTATTTTCATGCTTAAGAAAAAAGTGATTTGGAAAAAGGAAGGAGAATATGCTTTATGCTTCTGTACCTTGGGCCTGGCCAGCTTGTCAAGATATTTGTTTCCTTTAATTTGCAATCAGATATAGAAAAGTCCATCATGAAAACAGAGCTCTAATGAGCTTGATTCTGAAGATTTGGAACCCCTGGGCAGGTCATGGATAACCCCAATTACTGGGATTATTGCTGCCAGGGGAACAAAGAACACCTAGGAACACACTCAAAATGGAAATATTTATTTTTCTATTGGATCTCAGCTTTGAATGTGCAAATGGTTACATCTAGGACTAAGTCCAAGCAGAATTATAAAGTTGTCTTCAAGGCCATCCCACCTCCATTTTCTTATGACCTAATTCAAAGTAGTGTATTATGTCACCCAGAGCAGATACAGTTTGACACTTATTTATATTAAACTGAGATAACATTATCTTGTATGTTGTTAGTATTTTCTTTCACCACAGTGCCAACAACCTAGAAGATGGGCTTTGTGCCTGGGATGTACTTGCAATGGACCTTAACTACTATGGGCTACCCAGTCTCTTAACATCTTTCCTTGTTTTTGCAAAACCCAAATATGCTAGCCAGCCTTGAATACAGCCAGCAATGACCCCTGTCTCCCATCTTCATGCCATCGTGTCATCCCCTCCCACATTATATGTTAGGGTTGGTCTGTGTGGTCAATAGCATACTGTAGAAGTGACTGCATATGATTATGAGGCTAGGTCATGAAACACATGGTGGATTCTGCTTTGCTCTTTCTTGGATCCTTTGCTCTGGGGGGAAGCCAGCTGTCATGTTACAAGCACACACAAACAGCTTGATGGAGAATTTGTGGTGAGGAACTGAAGCCTCCTGCCAATAACTAGCTGGCCATGTGAGTGAACCACTTTGGAAGTGCATCCTTTAGCCTCTATCAAGCTTTCAGACCATAGCCCTGGCCAATATCTTATCTGCAATTTCACGAGAGATGCTGAGCCCTAACTACCCAAGTGCTTCTAGATTCCTGACTCTCAGAAACTGTGGAAGATAACACGTTTCTTGTTTTCGGCTGCTAAGTTTTGAGATGATTTGTTACACAGCAATAGATAACTAATACACAAAGGGAGGCATGTCCTAGTTAGTTCCCACAATGGAAGCCAGAGTGGGGGGTGGAAATTTCCACATGACCTCAACTGAGCCAATCGGATGCTTACGCTTGAGCTTGTAACCTGCACTGGGTCAATCAGATGCTTGTGTTTAAGACCTTGAATCTGAAGGGAGTTATAATGAAGCAGAGTCCAGGGTAGAACTGATTCCTTCAGGAGCAGCAATATCAGCAAATGGTGTCTTTTGTTGAGAATAAGCAGTGTGCTTCTGTACCCTGGGCCTGGCCAGCTTGGTGGGCCACACATAAGGGTGGGTTGGGTGTTGTGTGGCATCTGTGGCCCGGTCTTTGCTGTGGCGTGATTTCGGATGTCATTCTGCCTGTTTGGCCTTCAGTGAGTTCTTGTTTTCAGAGCTTCACTCTCTGGTCTTACTAGCAATTCCTGCAATGTGAGATTCCATTGAAGTTAAACAAAATTAGTTTATATTTTAGACAACCAGGAACCCTGCCTGGGACAGCACTCGAGTACATTTTCATAATGGTGGTGGTGGCTTCTTTTCAAAAATGTCCATTACCTTGAGAACTGCTTAGGCATGGAGCAAGTGACAAGTAGATCTTTGTGGATTGGAAGGCTTAATTAGGGAGCATCTCTTCTCATACGATCTTATGTTCTGTCAGCAGCTTTGTGGAGATGGCAATGTTAGGGAGTGTACCTGGCACAAGTTGCTTATGATCTGGACTAGAGACAAAGCACCCCGCCTCCCCACCCTCTGTAGTGATCTGATCCAGCCATGTAGACAGAAGGGGTCTCTCCTTGGAGGCTGAGCCGTGCCACCTGTTGGCTGTGTGATTTCGAGAAAGTTATTTGATATGTCAGAGCCTTGTTTATCCCACTGACAGTGTCACAATCCCTACTCCACTGGGTTGCTGTGACATTAGATTAGACAGCATGTGTGAAAAGAGCTGAGCCTCAAGCTCTGGCTCAGGGTTGGGCGGCCCAGCTCCGAGCAGTTAACTGAGGGTTCTTGGCCAGTCACTCACCTTTACTTCTGCTCAGTTTCCTCATCTGAAAAATGAGCAGGTTGGATTACAGCTGTGTTTTTCAAACTTTTTTTTTCCCTTAGGGAAATATGAAAAATAAAATCATTTATAGACCTCAACATAAAATAAAGAAATAGTATTTTATTAGCGTGGATTTATTTTATAGGTTTGCCTATTATAAATTCAGTTACTGAGAACAATGGGGCTCTTCTGAAGAATATAAGCATTTGAAATCAGGATTATGGGTGGCATTTGCCACTGAGGCTTAAGTATCACATTGAATTCTGCATATTGTATTGGATGTGCCTCAATGAGAACGTCGAGTTTCATATGCATAAGTAGTTGCACATGTAATTGTTTTTGATAGTGAACCTTGCAGTCTCAGAAGGTTTTTAGTTAAACAGAGAAGGTTTGGTGTGAGGACTGCGTGAACATGAGCTTCTCCAAGCACAAGTTAATGTGCAGTGGATTTAAGTGTGGCTTCTGCCACATTTGGGTAAACCCATGGAGCCCTAGGGAAAGCAATTTACAAACTCCCAGAGTAGAAGATGCTAAATTTTCTTGCAGTTCACACATTCAGTGGTCCTAAGGATTGACACAGGAGTGATATCTGCATAACACCAGCCATCTTTTTAACTCGCAAAAGTAGTACATGAACATATGCTCAGCATCAACACTTCCAATAACATGGGAGCATATAGAATGAAAAGTTGGAGTTCCCATTCAGCCATCTCCCCTTATGGTCCTGTCCCCCTCCCTTTCCTATATACACATGTAAGTCATCTCTCTCTCTCAGCAGACTTTCTATGAATACATAACTCTACCATATCCTTTTAAACTCTTATTTAATATTTTATAATGTAAATATCCACAATTTTGTTAACTGTTCCTCTGTTTAACAAACATTTAAAATCATCTATGTTTTTCATCATTACAAACCGTGCTGTAGTCATCACCTTTATACATATACCTTTCTTGGCCTTTCAATAGCCTAGGTCCTGAGAATTGGAATTGTCTCAACAAAACAAATAGATATTGATAAATACTGTCCAATTGCCCTTTCCAAAATCTATGCCGATTTGTATTCACCAATGATGCTTATTGTTTTAATTTACACTTCTCTGGTTACTAGTGAGGTTGAGTATCTTTTCATGCTTACTGGTCACGTCTGTTTATATTTTGTTGCGGCTCTATCTTTTCCCATTTTTCCATTGGGTCATAAAATTTTTTTTTTCCTAACTGGAATCTTGTAAGTAGTATTTGATATCAGAGTATTCCAGAGTACCAACAAATCCAAATGGATTTCTTGGAGCTTGTTGCAACAGCACTCAACCCATATAAGTAAATGTATCTATCCGTTTATTCATCTACTCACCAATCGTTCAAGGAGTATTAATGTATATTAAAAGTACAAAAATACATAAGACCTGCCCCTTACAATCAAGATGCCCACAGTTTCCTTGGGAAGACAGATACATAAGCAATTACAGTTTTTGTTGTAAGTGCTCTAACACAGGTATCTCTGGGGAGCTGTAGGACCACCAGATCTGCTGGGTATGGGTTATTCGTACAGAGTGAGCATCAGAGCCTATTAATTCTGGAATTGAGTGGTGGAGGTAACCAGACATCACCTGTACTTTTTTAAGAAATACATTTTTAGAGAGCAGGAATTTTAAGAGATGTTTGAAAAGCTGGGGAGATGGGCTTAGAAGGCTTAGGAAAATAAAAGAAAATCGCATCAGAGGAAGCTTTAAGTCTGTAATGCAGAAATTACTTGATAAGGGAGTGAGTAGGAGAAACTGGGATGAGTGAAAGGAGATGGAGAGTAGGGCTTGGAGTTAAGACTACCTTAATGTAGATATCCATGGAGTTTGAGGACAAGGAATCATAGTGTCAAACAAGTCAGGAAAGAGGACTTCATAACTCCCAGTTAAGATTTACTAATGTGGCTTCTGTGGCAGGAGGATGAGACCCCGAGGGGAATTAGATCAACTTTCCTTGGAGGCAGTCAAGGACTAGGTTAAAGCACTGGGTAGCACTGGGTTTCAGGATCAGGGAGAAAACACACACACACACACACACACACACACACACACACACACACGTATTTATGTATTTTGAGGGGAGAGGGCCACGTTTGATATTGGAAGGTGGTAGAAAAGCATAAAGCTGGGAGTCAAGATAATGGAAGTCTTAGCTTAGAGTTCTCTAGAGTTTTCTAACAGTCTCTAAAAAGCAGAGCCTGAGGCAAGGGTTAAAGTGCTAACATTTTATTTGGGAGATGCAAGCTTAGGGCTATGAGGAAAAAGCAGAAGTGAGGCAAGGATGTATGTGAAACACTGGGTTGCAATATATGATGACACTGGTCATCATTTCCCAGGGAACCTCAATGAAACACAGCAGGTCACTCAGCAGGTGTATTTGCTTGGCATGTGGGACTTTGTAGAAGGACTGGAAAGAAAAACTATACTTGAAGGAGAAACCATACCTCATAGTTGTCCCCAGAAGAGATTATGGTTGGGGAGTTTAATAGTTAGCCCCCTTCTTTCTCCCATTTTTTGTTGGTCAAAGTTCACTTCTGGGCTGCTGATCGTCCTGTACTCCTTGGTGCTTGGAAGAGGAGCTTCTGTTGTTCTCAGTGAAGGACTCTGACAGACCCCTGCTATGATGACCTGCATGGATCCCCAACTTTGTGGCTTGCCTCTCTCCAAACTTGACTTACATGTGTGGTTGCTGCCACCAATGGCGTTCTTGGAAAATTTACTTAGGTAATTCATTGTCAAATTGGTCATTCTTCTACCTATTTGCCCTCTGACCACAGGCTCTCTTGTAGTAACTTCATTTTTATCTCTTTTATAATCAAGTCTCCATCTTGTATCCCAGGTCTGTAGTTGGTTCTGTGCCCTCATCCCTGCATCTCTTCCCTTATAACCTGGGTGGGATTTATAAGGAAGTAGATTTGAAATTAATATAATTGTAATTCCACCCCAAACTGGGCCTCATGTGGGCTAGCCTTGGCAGAGAATTGCACTCTAAGGAACACCATCCAGCAACCAAAAGCAATTAAGTTAAATTAAAACTTTACTGGTATCTCTGGGAAGAATGTCAAGGGAAGTAAATGTATTTTTAATGTACAGCAAGACTTGTTAAACTTTTCCCATCTCTGGTATATTCCACATCTTCCACTCCCCACCCCACCAAACTTTCTCCTTCACTCCGATTCTAAACCAAGTATTTTCCTATCACTCTGCTTTAGCAAGTCCCGTATTTTCTTCCTCTCCCCCCTTTCCTTCTGCCTTGATTATTTCCATGCCAATTTCTGATACATATATCCCATTTTCGCATTTCGAGTTCTGTCCTTTTTCTCCCCATCGTCCCAGAAACTGAGATTGCAAAGACAGAATTCTCCTTAAAAATAGTGAAGGAGGGGGAACACTCACACATTAATCATTTTTATTTTCATCATTTGAGAAAGAAGTTGCTAATGAGCAGAGCTATTCAGCAATGAAATGGATTACTCCATTAGGCAGGGATTCTCCTGTCGTGGGGATAATTCAGACGAAGTCTGGAGAATCAGCACTCAGGGATATTGGGAGAAAGTTCTGGTTCTGGGTGATGTTGGGCCAGGTGATTTATAAGCTCCCACTGTGTCCAAGATCCTAGATTTAGATTTGTGTCCCGTAAACTCTGCCGTAGTGTCAGGGCAGACTCCTGTCAGTATTTCCCTTCTTTAGAAGTCTCTTTGCCAGGAATGGGGAACCTTGAGCTCTGAGCTTGCTCTAACTCTTTTGGCTTTAATTTCTTTGAGACGAGTTGTCTGCATTGTCTTTTCAGCATCTCAGCCTATCCTGCTGCAGTCAACAAGTTTGATTATGTGTCTCTCAAATGGCTCAGATTTTTTACTAATGTGTCCGCCACACAGTCCAGCCCTTGCTGGATGACTTCATTTTGCTCTGATACTGCATATTCCAGGGCACAAGTGGGCATGGTGGATGTTGGATTGGTGGGAGGCAGCAGCCAGGAGCTCAGATTTCCCTAGTGAGGGAATGGGTTAGGATACCCATCTTGCAAGACCTGCCGTGCTCCAGGGGAGCGGTGCAGTGGGAGAGGGGGGCACACACTTTGGGGTCAGATGGGTCTGGTCTGAGTCAGTTGGTCCTACACGAAGAATGCTAGTCAAGACTCCTTGGGTTGCAAGTGGCAGAATTTTAATTAGCTTGACAAAAATAAAAAGCAGGTGGTGGTGGTGGTGGAGGGGATGAGGTACTTACTGGCTTCCAAAACTGGAAGTGTGGTCACAGTTGCAAGAGCTCAAGGGACTTGTAAAGATTTGCTCTTGGTTTCTTTCTCTGTCTTAACATCCTTACCTCCTCCTGTTCCTACATGGCTTCATTTTCTACCCCAATGCAAAGAAATCCTTTTACTGAATGTTTTGAATCAGATTCTCAGAGTTGAATCTCATTGGCCTGGATGGGGTCCTGTGTTTGCCGCTGAATCAGTCCTGGTGGTGGTGGTGGTGGTGGTGGGTGGGTCGGTGGGGGACAGAGTACACCGTTGGCCAAGAGAACGTTTTCCCAGAGGGAAACTGAGACTTTCTTGTCAATGAGGAGCAAGAGCATATGGATGTTGAACTAACAGAAACAGCCCACGTCTGTTACAATACAACCTTAGCAATGATGTCACTGCTTTGAGACTACTTTCTTCAAGTGTAAAATTCCTACTTCATGGCTGTTTCGAAGACTGTAAATAATAAATGCATAACACCTGTCACTCAGCGGGCCTTCAGTAATTAGTAGCAATTCTTGTTGTTAGGTCCAGAGGACCAGTTGGTGAGAGGAGAATTCTACCCAGTGTGTGTGTGTGTGTGTGTGTGTGTGTGTGCGCGCGCGTGCGCACGCACGTGTATTCCCATGCTAGCTATCAGGGAGGCACAGGCTGACGAGACTTATTCCCATCATCCCAACCTTTCTCTCCTTCTTTTCCTTCCTCCTTTGCTCTTTGACTTACTCTTTATTTTTCTATCTTTCCTCTTCTCTGTTCCCTCCTCTGCTTGCTTTTGCCTTACAAAATTGCTACATTTTGTAACATATATACATGCATGAATATGTAACACACATGTGTATGTATGTAACATGTACATATATATGTATATATATTACAAAATTGTAGCATTTTCTTATTTTTTGTGACATGAATTTAAGTAAATTAATTAATTAATTTGTTTGAAGATTTTATTTATTTATTTATTTTAGAGAATGAGAGCAAGTCGGTGGGGGGAGCAGAGGGAGAGGGACAAGCAGACTCCCTGCTTCCCTGCTGAGGGCGGAGCCCAGTGTGGGGCTTGGTCCCATGACCCTGAGGTCATGACCGGAGCTGAAATCTAGAGTCAGACACTCAACCAACTGAGCCACCCAGGCACCCCTGAATTGAATTTATTTATGTATTTTTTTTACATCCTGACTTAAAAAAATGGAGCTGTCTCACCCAAGCACATGCCACAGAATCATGTAAATCGCTGAAGAAATTGTAATGGAGGGGTTAAGTAGAGAAATGATGTCAAATTAGAAAACAAAATGTATACCTCCACATCTTACAGGATTGCTAGAGGCAGGCTCGATTTACTGAAAATAAAGTTTCACATTCCCTATTTGTCATTTTTAAAACAGAGCAAGTTGAAAATTTTCTCTTTTCTCCAAAACCAGCTAAGCAATCAGGTCAGCCGAACGGGATTGTTCTGTGTGGTCCTTGATCAGGTCTGTGGCGGTGGTGGCTCTTGGTAGTAAAAAGGTTCCACCCTTTTATAGGGACCAGAGAGGGTGTTAAAGACAAAATCAGGGAGGCGGGGGGCTGATGCATAGCTGGGCAGACAGGAGAAGGGAAACAGTGAAATCTCTCCTCTGAGGTCCATAGACCTTTGGAGAAGAAAGAGATCAGTACTACAGAGACACACACGTTTCAGGACGAAAGTGTAAGTAAAGATGAAATGGAAAATCTGCCTCGTTAAAGCCCAGCTCCTCAAAGAATTAGACTCCTGGGTTTGCCCCTTTGCTGGGGCCGCGTGTAGCCACCAGGCTGGCCATTTGCTGATCCTTTTTGGGAACGAGATTGTGGCTGACAAAGGTGGTCTCATGTCAGAGCAGTCAGTAGACGGTGGCCTTCTGGACAGCTGTGTATCAGATCAACTTACTGCTTCTCTTTTGCTACCTATAAACATGACGACATGTCATTTCTTGTTGCAACAGGCACCAGCAAAACTTGGGAGGATGGGAGGAGGAGGGGACACGAAGGGAGAGATGAGGAACTCGGCCTTGCTTCATGAATTAGGGGGGAAGGGTCAGATAATATTGCTGGGCAAGCTGTTGCACCTGAGATGTGGATTGTCCCATGGGGAGAGGGCATGCGTGGATGGGGGGGTTTGGGTGTTACGGTAGGGTGGCAAGGGATTTGAGCCTGGCTCTAGAGATGGTGCCCGAGCTAATGAGAGCACATGAGGCTAGGTGGCATGTACAGGAGACATGACATTATCGGCTTTTGTGTCATGGCAGGGGAACGAAGGGAGGCTCTCCTGACCCCTCCTCTCCTGGCTGATGCTGGCGGGACTTCTGTGGGCTTCACCCTCCTCTCTGTAAGTGGGAACACTAATCCTGGCCTCACATCCTTCCTGGGCCTGTCCTGGGGATTCTGTCATCCAGAAAGAATTTACTGAGCTCCGACCACCCATTCAGTGCTGGGCTGGACATGTCAGGGAGTAGGGAACAAGGTTAATCCTCAGTCTTTATCCTTAAAGAACTAACAGATGTGAAAGACTTTATAGAGCAATTAGGAGTGTTTGTAGATAAGTTCTGTGGCCCAGGGTTGGGGGGTAATCTGTCTGGTCAGGCTTCAGGCTTAGTCCTGCTGTGCTCCTTACTGACTGGGCTGGGGCGCCCCTTCTCTGGGCAGCACCTACAAAACAATGGGGTGGGAGTAGTTACCCTGGGGGGGGGGTCTCTTCCACTTCCGGCCTATATGAATCTTCTGATTGCTCACATTTGCTTTGAGGTGGTCAAGTAGGAACCAAAGTAGATGGCCAGGGGGTACTAGGGTTTTACTTACAGCAAAGCCAAATTGTCTCTCCTGACCCCAAAACAAATAATTCTGCAAAGTGCCATGACCTTTCAAGTTCGAGAAACATGAAAGTGGCCCTAGTGTCCTGACCACAGATCAGGTATTGGGAGGGTGCTGGAGCTGTGGGCCAGCCTGCTGGCTTCTGCTGCCCTAGGACAGGAGAGTTGGTTAGTGTCCTCGTCAGCATCGGGAGGGTGCCCTGGTGGGTACCTCTCCCCTCTGTTGTTTTTCACCTTAAATGTCTGATCAAAGCAGCTTTAGACTCTCAGAGCCTTTCTGTGATCACATGCTTTCATTTTTCTCTCGGCTGGCTTCCTGGTGCTGTCGTTTGGTTGCCGCAGGTAGGCTTGTGTTTCAGGAGTGTCCTGCTAACTCTGTGGGTCTTCCCTGCAAGCCATTTAAGTGGCTCGTCAGGGCCATTTCACAGACTGGAATCCACAGTGCCACTGATCCACAAGCTAGAGGCATATTCCTGCACCTCGCCTTCTGACAGCTTTCGCAGTCTGGCTAAAACTTAAGATCGGCGTGCTTCCCCGTTTTAAGACAGTGTAAAGAAAAACAGGTGCCCGCTGGTCTAGTCACATCCCCTATAAAACGGCTGGAGTCTTTATTTTTTGTGGGAAAACAGCAGAGGGGGGTTGGACTAATTAGTTTCCTCCCAGGAATCTGATTAAGGGAAGGCTGGCCAGTGTGGGAAAGAAAAGTGAACGGCCACCCAGAGCTGTCACCGACGAGAGCCAAGCCATTTGACAGGCAGAGTGAGCGTCCTGGCTCGGACACGTGCATTCAGAGGCTGGGCAGCCACTCTGGGGAAGAGAGTCCACAAAGGTGACTGATGGACTCGGCCCAGGTTGGAGCAGGGGACCCCGGAGGTTTGCAGTGGCTCTGAAATTGCCTCGCAAACCTGAAATAGAGGACAAGGCAGCGTTAAGTGCCCCTACTCTTTTTATAGTTTTCGAATGTCTTTTTTTTACTTGATAAAATACACATAACATAAAATTTGCCGTTTTAATCATTTTTACGTGTACGTTTTGGGTGCCATTAGGTGCGTTCGCATTGCTGTATGGCTATGGCTACCATCCATCTCTAGAACTTTTTTATCTTCCCAAACCGAACTCCACACCCATCAAACAATAACTCCCCATGTCCCCCTCCCCCAGCCCCTGACAACCACCACTCTCGTTTCTATGTCCGTGCGATTAACTGTGGAAGCACCGCATAGAAGCAGAGTCATACACTGTTCGTCCATTTATGTCTGGCTTATTTCACTTAGCATTACGTCTTCAAGGTTCATCCGTACTGTAGCATGTGTCAAAATTCCATTCCTTTTTAAGAAATATATGTTGTATGTGTAAAGCGCTTTTTGTTCATCGAAATGACGGACCTTTGGGTGGTTTCTACCTTTTGGCAGCTGTGAATAGTTCTCCTGGGAACACGGATGTACAAATATGTGTTGGAGTCCTACTTCTGATTATTCTGAGTTTATACATAGAATCAAAATTGATGGAGCCTGTGGTAATTCTATGTCTCTATGCCATACGGTTGTACCATTTCACATCCCCACCACCAACGCCTGGGAGTTCGGTGCCTCTCTTCTTAAGAAGCTGTTTCTGGTTGGTCTCCTAGCACCGAGAGGATGTGTAGGCAGGATATGCGCCCGTGGGCTTGCCCCGGGCTGAACCATCAGAGAAGAAAGGGTGGTTGGATCTGTCTGATCTCAGATGCCAGGAAGCTGGAAATGTAAATAACTCTGGGAAGGTGTCATTCTCATCAGTAACTGGACCGAACTCAGCATTTACCAGGAAAGAGACAGTCACCATTCCAAAGGTAAAAGAGCGGAGATGTGGGTCTTTGTTCCTGTATTAGAAATCAGGTTGGAGGAGAGTTTGTAGCAATTTAAGGTGGGGTCTCTTGATTTCATGAATCTCTTTCAGAGCAGGTATCAGAGTCTGTGTTTCCCTCCTATCTCTCCCAGGCCCCTAAGCGCCAAATGAATCTTCAGGATATGGCATTTGTCCAGCACTCACTGTGCGCCGGGCTTTTTAGGAACTTTCTGTTCATTTGCTCATTAGTCCTAGGGTCCATTAACATCTGGAAGGCTAAGAATCACCACATTCCAAAATACCACTGTAGTTTACCCCGCTCCCCTAGAAAGAAGTTGGAGTGAGCATCAGGGCCTTTAATGAGCGTGTGGCCATAGGGGGACAATGAGCTTCCAGGAAGATTTGGAGGCTGAGCCCGGGCTCTCTGTGGCCCTGGGCTCTGCGCCTTTCGTTTTACTGCTTGACGAAACCTCCCTGATTATCTTGCTTCTGCGGTGACTCAAGGTCATGTCCATTAGCCCTTCAGAGCCTGGGTCTTCTGCATAATTGTTGACTTAAATTAAGACAAATAGCCAACTAGTGAGTTTACTCTGGTCTCTCTCTCTCTCTCTCTCTCTCTCTCTCTCTCTCTCTCGGGCCAGGAAGGGGAGACGGAGCTGCCTTTTGAGGCCCAGAAGGGAGAAGGGTTTCCCCTGGTTTCTGGACAGGTCCACCCACACGTGGCACCCCATGCCTTAGTGGATGTGGTTCATCTTCTCTCTTCCTCTTCAGCCCTGACCTTCACCCTGTCTTTTTGACTGGGTCTCCCAAGGGCATCAAAAACCTGGCCTCCTATCATCTTGCTTTGTCCTCCGCCCACAGGCATTGGGGTATCTTGGCCACCCAAGCCTTCAAACTTTCACCTTCGATTGCTTTCTCTTTTGTGCTGTCCCTCTCAGAATGGGCTGGCAGTTCTATCTCTGGGATCTGACCTTCTCGAGCCGTTGGCACAGCCAAGCCTCTCTTGGCACGCAGGCTCTGATGGTCTCACACGCTGATTTTGGCAGCAGCCCCCTTCCTAGTGAGCCCTTCCCACCTGCAGTCCCATGGCTCCCGGCGCATTCTATACCCAACCGCTAGGCTAATTTTCTCCGAGTGCTATTTTGATTTTGTCACTTGCCCATTCAGAAATCGGCAGGAGCTCCCATTTGCTTCCCACCTTTAATCTAAACTCCCCAGCATGTGTTTTAAGACCTTTGCAAACTCACACGTTTAACTGCCCTCATCTCCTGCAACCTCCTGGCTTCTCATCTTTGCGCTGGCCTGACACAATGTACATAAATTGTTAGCTTTGGGGCATGACTCTGCCCTTGCCCCTCAGATTCCTGTCTGTCCTTACTGACACCACAGAGATGTGTGAGCAGGGCCCCACCAGGCTTGTCTGACATTATAGTCCCACCTCCTATGCCATGCCTGCCACATAGTAGGTGCTCAATAAATACTTATTGAATGAATGAAAGTTAGAGATATCTTTCCTTGAACAGCACTACTTGGGTTAATCAGCACAGACAGGAAAGACTTTTTGCGAAGTATTTAGGACACGAAATGAGTAAGCTTCTGCCTGAGGAACTCACAGTCTAGTGTAGACCTACAGAGAAATAATAGATACTTCCTTGAGTCTCTGATTGATTGTAAGGCGCAATTGTAATTTAAAAAGAGATTTTAGGTATAAAAGTACCACTTTAGTTATACACGATGTGTGTTGAGCTTTAATTTTGGAAACTTTGAAATGTGCAAACAATATACATCTTACAATGGAGAAAATAGTGTTGTAATACAGAGCTTTAGGTGCTGTAGTAGAGGGACGTACAAAATGCAAGGGAAGGAGCTATTGACACGTGAGCTAGCTCTTGACTGGTTTGCGGGGAAGAGTAGGGAGGGAGGGGTGATCGGTTTTAGGAGGCTTCGAAAACTGGCATCTCTGGCCCTTCAAAACTCTGTGGCCTGAGACAAATGGTTTCATCTCTTTCAGCCAAGTTTCCCCTTCTGTGAATTGCAGATAATAATAGAACCTACCTTGTCACCTGTATTTTACTGCTGTTTGCTAAGCATTTAGTATGCACTCAGCCTGGGCGAAGTGCTTGAAATATGTTATATAATCTTCACTTGTAGGTCTTGTTCATTCAATCCTTGGCACAGAGTAAATGCTTAATGAATGGGTCTCTTTAGTGAATATCAGTTTTGGTGGTTGTCGATGTTGTGTCCGCCCGCTTTGGTGTTCATTCTCTTCTTTCTGGTAACAGCACTCAGAATTCCCCTTGATGACACTTCTCCCGCTGTCAGTCCATATTGGCGTGGCTGCTCCCTCTGCACCTCCTGTGGGACCCAGACGTGGGCAAATAGCCTAGGCTGGGCCAGTGAGACCACTGAATCCTGCTGCATAGTGACTCGTTCAGAGATGGTGCCTGGTGCCTGACCCCAGCCAGTCGGAACTGTAAGGAGGACCTGTCTCTCTACTGGGACCACTGGGCTAGTGGCATGTGAGCTTGAAGCCAGGGATGGGCATCTTGCTGAGGCATCCTGAGCACCTGAGAGTGGGGCCAGGGAGGAGATGGACCCTGTTTGAGCATTTGGACCCACCTGTACCTGTTTATGCAGAGGCTTTCAGCACGCCCCGACATCTCAGTTACTGGAACCAATACATTCCCTTTTTTTGATTTTTTTTTTTTTTTTGGCTTAAACTGGTTTTGGTTGGAATTCTCTATTTTACAATGAAAAGTCTGCTCTGATCCAGACAGAAATTGTGGTGATAACAACAGGAGGGTGAAAGGCTCAGTGTCGCTTGAGTATAGGGGTGTGTGTGTGTGTGTGTGTGTGTGTGTATGTGTGTGTGTGTGTGTGTGTGTGTGTATGGAACTGAGCTCGCATTTGGCACTTGAATATCTAACTACACAAAACCGAAAACATGTTAAATCATGGGACATGTGATAGGTGCTGCAGGACTCCAGGGGAGGGTGGGGGCTTACTGGGTGGCTACGTTGAGGGCTGGAGCCTATAGGAGCCTGTGGGGAGACTGTGGAGCCTTTGGGGGTCTGTGGGGAGACCATGGCCAAGGAGGAGGAGGGGAATGGGGCTGCAGGTGGGTGGTGAGCGATGTGAACAGACGGCAATGCACAGTGTGGTCAGGACGAAGGGAGTAGATCAGCCTGGCTGTTTCGCTTAGGGAAGAAGGACATAGGGGGCAGACTGATCTGGGAGCTGACATCCCGGGCTTTGGGGTTCCAGACCTGGGAGGTGGGGGTCAGTACCTCTCTCCCCAGCGGCCCCATTACTGAAGCACCCTCTGGAGCGGGATTCCTAAGCAGTGGAGGATATGTTTCCTTCAGTCTTCCAATGTGCCTTTCACTTTTCTACATGAGAGTGTGAACCTCTTCCTGGCAGGGAGCACTTCTGCCTCTTGGTTTCCTCTCATTGTAGCCTGGTGGTCCTGCGCTCAGCCTGTGGTGACATGGTCTGCCTGGGTGTGAGTCCTGGCCCCGCACTTACCATCCATGGCCCCTTGGGCCAATCACTCACTCTCTTTGTGCCTCAGTTCCCTCATCTGTAAAATGGGAATAACGTTGGTATCTACCTCAGAGGGTTGCTAGGAAGTTGAAATGAATCAGGGAACATTCCAGTGTTGAGAGTAGTTGAGAGCCAGACACAGAGTAAAGCTATTGAAGTGTAAGCAACTTATTATTATTTTTGTTATTATTCTTTCCATTCCACGATGCTTTCTTTAATGTAGACTGTGGCCTGAAGCCGGTGCTCAGTAATCCAGTTTTCCAAACATGGAAGCCCGGGTGCACGTAGTTGTGTCTTGCCCAAGGCACGGACTGACTGGGGCAGAAGCAGCACACGGCAGCCGTTGCCTGGAGAACCTCCACATTTCCAGCCAGATCTGGCTTGTGGGTGTGTGTGGTTGTCCCCTGGTTATTTTTCCTTGACCACAACCGGCCCAGCACTCCTTGGGGAAGGGGTCCATCATTGGCCTCATCTCTCTGGGGACTCCTGACCCAGCAGGGCCCCTGATCGGCATGGCTGTGAAATTCCCCACTGCCCAGTCTTGCCTTGACTTTTCTTTGTTACTTGGGCTTCTTTTATTTTGATTCCAGGAGCATCTGCTGGCAGGATTTCCGACACTCCTGGGCTCTCAGAGCTATGGGGTCTCATGAACGTATGGTCCCTCCGTTACTACATCGAAAGACGATTTACCTAACAGATGGGATCTTTTGAATATTTATGTCTGGACACATCTGTTCTGGACTTGAAAGTTTAATAAAGCTTTTCATTTTCTGAAGCGCTGGTGAAGCCTGTCTGTGGTGAGCTGACAGCCCCGTGGGTCAGCAACTCACAGGTGACTCTGGGGCATGGGGGTATGGCTTGGACACCCCATTTGGCAGGCAGCCAGCCTCCCAACCTATCTTCCTTTCTGCTGCAACAGGAGTGAATGGCCAAGGGGCCAGGGGCAGGAGGTGGGCTGCTAACCCAGTGGACCCGTTGAATACACTTACAGAGAGGACAGTGGCAAAGATTATTTGCAAAGGGGAGCCATGTTTTCTTGCTCTTCCCTGGAGATGATGGGTATCCTGGTGGGGGTGAAGGATGGGGCAGTCTGGCCTGTCTGGGTCTTTGACTCCCAGGGCACACTAAGGCTCTTGGGGGAATCTAGATGGATGCATAGGTAGGGGGAAGCTTTACCAATACTGTCACAGTGGGCTGTGAGGGTGGTTGTGTTCAGTACCTTCAGCTTCTTAGTTCTTGCTGCCCCATTTCCTTTTCTCCTGACCTTGGTGGCATTCTGTAATGTCCCCACCCCCTTGTTGCAGGAATTCTCTGCCTTTAGTGCCAGCGGTTCTTGGTCATACCGCTTCGCAGAATGAAGAGGTAGACCAGACGTTGAGCAGTGGGCAGCAAAGCAAAGTTTATTGAGTAATAGTATAAAACTCCCAGAGAGGGAGGGGGGTCCGAGAAGGTTGCCCCTGGAGTTTCTAAGTTTAGGGGTTGTTATGAGCTCTTTTGTGGAACTGTCTTAAGCAATCAGGGTGTGCTGAGTCGTGCCAATCAGGGTTTTGATCATGTGTCTGTCTACCTATTAGGTTAATGTCAATGTGCTGATGGTCTTTTTTCGCTGACATCCTGGGGCTTATGTCTTAATGGCCCCTTGCCCGTGATAGTGACAAGTGCTTTGTGGTTAACTACCTTCTTTTAGGATGTTTTGCAGAAGTCATTTCTGCAAAGACTGCAAAGCAGAATGTTCGTGCGGTCCTTTCTAAGCTGCAAAACAGGATGTCAGTGCTGTTTTCTCTTAGCTGTCCTGACTCCATATTTTCTTGTTGGGGACCCTGGCCCTGACTACCTAACTGTCCAACTCACTCCTAACACCCTCAGGCTCTGTTGCAGTCCAGATAGACTTCCAAGAGAGAACAATAAGAACAGGAGTAACAGTAACACGCAATGCAAACATTTACTGAGTCCTATGAGTGCCAAGCACCGTGCTACATGCTATCTTTACTATCATGGCTAATTATGCCAACACTGAGGTAGAACGCTTATTAACAACCATTTTACATGGGAATTTACTTGACTCGCCTAAGGCCATATAGTTACTAAGTGGAGCAGGCAGGATTCGAACCCAGTCCCATCTCACACCAGAGGCCAAACTCAATGCTTTATTGCCTGCTGATTGGAATCTGCCAGCCAGCATTTTCTAAAATATGTTTTCTGGAACCGATGGTGCAATGATCAAATAATTCCAAATGCACCTTTCCCTCTCAGGCCAATTTAAATAAAACACACATCAACTTTTTAAAGGCTCTGAGGAATCCTGCAGTAAAGAATCTTTGTGTTTTCTAAATTTCTTTAACAAAACCCCCCTCCTTTTCCTTAATAGCAACTAACAAGGGTCTCATAGACCTAATATACTGCAAGAGGCTTGGGGAGACACCATTGAAAATGAGTGTTGGTTTAAAATATTACCTCTCCCAGGGATATTTGCATTTTAACAAAGTTCAAAGTTTTAAGTCTCAGTAAGAAAGGGGCGGTTCTAGGTAGAAGCCGTATTGATGGAATTTTAGGTATCATCAGGAGAGGCTTTTCTTAAGGAGGAAACTTCAAAAAGCTCTGGATTCCTGTCTGCATGAATTAAAAATATATATTTTATTTTAAAACAGTTTCCAACTTACAAAACTTTATAAAAACAGTACAAAGACTTCCTGTGTACCTTTTACTCTGACCACGCTCGGGTTTTGCTCGTGTCTCGGTAACATCAGTTAGAGCACCGGCTCCAATCCAGGATCACACGTAGTGCTTGGTTGTCTTGTCCTTCTCAGCTCTTTCAACCTGGGGCCGTTCCTCCTTTTCCTTTGATTTTCATGACTTGGAAAATTTTGAGGTGTACAGGCCTGTTATTTTGTAGAATGTCTCTTGGTTCGTGTTTGTACATTATTTTGTCTCAGACTCTGTGTTTTTAGCCAGAGTATCATAAATGCTGTGGTCGTTCATGGAAACCTCTCCAGCGGTCGGTTTGTGATGTCTGTTGGTCCTGTAAGTGGTGGTGTTAACTTTGATCCCTTGCTTAGGGTGGTGTCTGCAGTTTTCTCCACCTAAACAGATCCTTTCTCCCTTTTCCTCTTCCATGAACGTTTTGTGGGGAGGGACTTTGACACTGTGTAGAATCCATTCCTCACTCTGTCTTCGCCCACTGGCTGTAGCGTCTCTTGATGCTTCTTGCCTGAATTAATTGTTGCTATGGTGGTTGCCAAATGGTGAATTTCTTTCTTTCTTTCTTTCTTTCTTTCTTTCTTTCTTTCTTTCTTTCTTTCTTCCTTCCTTCCTTCCTTCCTTCCTTCCTTCCTTCCTTTCTCTCTCTCTCTCTCTCTTTCTTTCTTTCTTTCTTTCCTTCTTTCCTTCTTTCCTTCTTTCTTTCTTTCAAGTTTATTTATTTATTTGACAGAGAGAGACAGCCAGCAAGAGAGGAAACACAAGCAGGGGGAGTGGGAGAGGAAGAAGCAGGCTCCCAACCGAGCAGGGAGCCCAATGCGGGGCTCGATCCCCGGACCCCGGGATCACGCCCTGGGCGGAAGGCAGACGCTTAACGACTGAGCCATCCAGGCGCCCCCCAAATGGTGAATTTCAAATACCATGACTCCATCTTCATTTGGTGGCTGCCTTTCTAACCCAAGGAAAAGCT
This sequence comes from Ursus maritimus, assembly GCF_017311325.1. Taxonomy (NCBI): domain Eukaryota; kingdom Metazoa; phylum Chordata; class Mammalia; order Carnivora; family Ursidae; genus Ursus; species Ursus maritimus. The sequence continues at coordinate 17,715,872 of NW_024423343.1, read as the reverse complement.
TTTCTTCTTCCCATTTATTTATTCATTACAATTTCCTATCTCTGTGGATTTATGGGTTCCGATTTTATTCAATGGCTACAATCTGTTACTATCACTGTTTATTCCGATGCTCTAATTTTTGCAGATTTGGCCAGTAGGGACCCATTCAAACTGGCTCCTATATTGTTTTGAAAAATTTCCATCATTTTAAAAGCCCTTCCTTACTTTTTGGCAGCACATCTACTCTCCCTTCCCTTGCCCTAGAGTCAGCCATGTCTCCAAGAAGCTCTGGCTCCTTATAGTGGAGAATAGTATTTGCAAACCAAGACTTGGGCCAGAGGTGTGCTCATGGCTAGTGGGCTGGCACAGCTCTCAGGCTCCATCCATGAACAGAGCTGGTTTCCCAGTATATGACACACACAAATGTACATCTGTATTAAAAACTGTGAGTTCATATCAGTGCTTCTAATTAAAGTCCAGCATCACAGAGAATATTCTAGTTTTTGCCCTTTCTATATTTGCCTGTGAGAAACCAGGCTCCTCTTATTTTTCCCACCCTACGTGGTTAATCTCTAGATCCTGTGACCCCCATTTTGTGTGTGAACTCTGACATCAGCTTGGGCCTGCCTCCCCCACGTCTCCTGTCTCATTTGGGCCTGCCTAATGGCATTTTTGATGAAGGAAGGCAAAAAGGAAGGAGGAAGGGAGGGAAGGTAGGAGGTAGGGAAAGAGGAAAGAAGGGAGGAAGCTGATAAATATTTTTTTAAAGCAGAAAGAAGGAAGGGGGGGAAAGCCATATGGATTTTACAACTTTTTTTAATACTCAAAATGAAAAATTTTCGTGTTCATGGTAAACTCAGTATCATTTGATCCTCTCAGATATTAATTTATTTTACTTTTAGCATTCCAATGAGCAGAACGAAGAGCAATAAGTAGGAATTATATGGTGGCAGATTTCAGCTTACTATGAGAAACATTTCTATATTTGGTGGTGTTCAACATTGAATGGTCTTGGTTGCAAAGGAGTGAGCTCCCCATCAACAGAGAAGTTCATTTGGGGACTGTAGGACCACCAGTCAGAGTGACAGTGAAAGGATTTCTTGCCTTGGGAGAGAAATTGGATTCATGCCTGTAGAGTTCAGCACTGACTTGGTGATACTGGCATAGCCGGATGCCAGAACTGGATCAAGTTACCCAAGCGACACCAAACTCCCTCATGCGTGACTGAGGAGGCAGGCAGGGCTCCAGAAGGAGACTTTTCTCTCTTTCCTGCTGGAGTCAGCAGGAAGATAGGTCTCCTAGAGCCCTGTGATGGTGCAGCTCAGAGTTGCACCAACGTGAAGGAGCTATATGTGTGTTTGCATGACGAATTTGCATCTCGAGATAAAACATAGCTCCAGATTGAGACAGCCTTTAGTTCCAGTGCCAACAATGTAATGTTGGCTTCAAAGAAGAAACTAAAAATGTTCTTCTTGGAGCTGGTTCTGGCCCTTGTATTTCTTTTATTGTTCCCAAATGGACCACATAGCGGGGAGCTTTTGTGATTGCCCTAACAACAGTAACCTGTCAAGCACAACAAGCAAAATCCAAAAAGAGTTTCTTCTTAGAAGCAAATTCGGACGTCAGATGTTTCTATACTCTTGCCTCCTCATTTTTACAGCCCTCACTCAACTAATCTACCTACAACTCTACTGTAAAAAGCTGCAGGGTTTAAAACAAAAATTTTTTTTAAGATTTTATTTATTTGAGAGAGAGAGAGAGAGAGAAAGAACCTGAGTGGGGGCAGGGACAGAGTGAGAGGGAGAAGCTGGCTCTCACTTATGGGGCTCAATCCCAGAACCCTGGGATCATGACCTGAGCCGAAGGCAGTCGCTTAACCAACTGAGCCACCCAGGAGTCCCAGAAGCTGCAGTTTAAATCTTTTCAAGTGTTGAATCAAACTTAAGACTTAAAATTCTATATAATACCAGCAAAAATGCCTTTAGTGCATGAGATTACCAATAGTTCAACAAACATTAGTTGAATGCCTTCTTTGTATCAGCAGTTGTGCCAGTTCTGAATTATACAACTAAGCAAGGTGTCCATGGTCCCATTTCACAGGTAAGAAAACTGAGGCAGAGGAGGTAAAAACTTTATTATGAGCAATAACCACCTTCAGTGTCAAGTTATAGCATCTCTTCCTGCTTCTCAGAGCAGAGTGGTTGCCTTGTTACCAAGGAGGAATGATCAGCGTTCATGGCTGTGTTTTGTTTTCCTGATGAAGGTGCTGTAAATCAGAACCATTTTACAGCAGGGGTCAAATCCTGATGGGATTCTGCGTCTGGACACTTCTTGGGCGTTTTCATGAAAACCTGGTGCTTGCTAGCTGGTTTGCATCATATGTAAATATTTTTCAGCGTGATGTATTTGTGCAATCGTTGTGTCTTTTCGTTACTAAAAGACACTAAACCCGGTTTAGTTACCACGAGTCCTGAAGAGCAAGCTCTTTTAGTTACTAAAAGACACTAAACCCGGTTTAGTTACCACGAGTCCTGAAGAGCAAGCTCTTTTAGTTACTAAAAGACACTAAACCCGGTTTAGTTACCACGAGTCCTGAAGAGCAAGCTCTTCTACCAGGGCATGGTAAGAATAGTGACTGCTCAGTGAGCAGATTGCTGTGTGCCAGGCCTGTATGGCCGTTATCGCCTTAAACCTTTCTGACAAGAGTGCAGATGAATTTACGGGAAGCTGAGGCTCAGAGAGGTCGTCATGTGTTCCATGCAGAGCCCCATGGCTAGAAAGCAGCGGAGTCAGGTTTTAAACTCGGACTCATCCAACTCAAAGGGGGGCATCCATCATACTCTACTGTCCCTCAGGAGCACTGCCCCTGAAGCCAGGTGGGTGAGCCCTGCGTGGCAGTTATGTGGGTGGCAACGGGCCACAGAAATAGGTTATGAAAGAGTTAAAAAAAAATTCTACCAGGGAGGTTTTCATGTGTCTTTTCCAAAGGCCAGAGTTCGGATTTATGATACTGGAATATTCATGAGTCACTGCAGTGTATGGTACTGGGGAGAAAAGCTTCTTGTGACAGAATTAAGCCTAAGGCAAGGGCTTTTCTGAATTGAGGTTCAGATATTACAGATGTGATCAGTGTGGGTCTATAACCCACTTGGGAAGTTGTGGGTTCACATCTTAAAATGGTATTTAATGGTATGAAACATGGTAGTGTCTTTTTTCATCCATCCATCCATCCATCCATCCATCCATCCATCCATCCATCACCTGCTATTTGCCTTACCCCCGATTGGGGCCTATAGAGGTGTATCCAAACCAAACCAAACAAACCCTCCTAAGTGGCTTTCATCCAAGTTGGAGAGAGAGATGCACGTAAGAATAGACCAACCATCGGGGGATGAGGTGTCTAAAGTATCAAAATGGGGGCTCTAGATACTGGGTATTTGCAGAGACCTTGCAGGGAGAGGACTTTCATGATGGTAAGGCTGGTCTGGCCATTTAGGCAGCCCTCAGGGACCACCGTGGCATCTGAGACACTGCCAGGGGTCCAATTAGTTGTAGTCTTAACACAGGCTGAGCTGACAAATTGGCTACATGGTCTTCCCACTGCTGAGATCCAGTGTGGATCTCTTTAGCTCTCTGTTTGAAAATGAGATGCCACCTTTCGTCTTAAACACTCGTGTGATGGTTCTGCAGGATTGAAAGAAGATGAAACAAGCCGGGGTTCATCGGAGGGAGAACTGTTTCTCTTCATTCCCCGGCTTCACTGCTAAAATATAATGAGAGTTTGTTTGTCTGTCCGAAGCCAGAAAAACCAGCTCTCCAACAGCAGTCTCCCCCTGGCTTTTATGACCTCCAGGGCTGCGAGGTTGACAGTAGGGGACCCAGACACCGAGGGGGCCTCGAATGTGAGGTGCAGACATATGTGACATAATTAGGCAGCCTTTATGAGGAAAGCAGAGAGAAGTCATTAGAACTGCTGTTGAACAAAGGGAGACTTCCTGCTCCTACCCTCCTATTAAAGAGCTGCTTTTCAACTGTGTTGCACTTCTTTGATCCCCAAAGGCCCCTGATGTTTCGCTCACATCCTGTCATGAGATTTAATGATGCCTTGCATGTGCACCGGGAGCGCGGCCCAACTTAGCATCATTTGGGGAAAGACATTGTAACATGACAAGTTTTTGATGTGGTTCCTCACACGGCAAGGTTAGCGAGGCAGCTCTGCGGCCGCTAGCGAGAGCCCTGATTCTGCCGGCTGGGGAAGCGGTTGAAAGGAATGATCGAGAGAGGGAGAGATTGCCAAGCTCCTCGGCAGAAATTTTGTTTATTATGGGGGCTATAGTGTCAGCTGGTGCAATGCTCAGGAGAGGAAAGAAAGAATTTGGTCTTGGACCTTCTTCTTTCAAAAGGCTGGAGAATGTTTCGGAGGGATGGATCTTTTTCCAACCTATGGTTCCCTGTGATCATACACACGAACAGCTGCTAAAAGGAAGATTAATAGGCCCTTGGGGACCACCCAGCCCCTACCAGATATATGAATCCTTCTCCAAAATTCCTGGTAGGCAGTCTTCTCCTGTCTGCCTCAACAGCCCTAGAGATGAGGAACTCCCCACAAGGCAGCCCAGCGCACTGGCTGCTCTGACAGTTTGGAAGTTCCTCCGTTCTGTTGCCTCTTGCAGCTTCTAACAGTGCAAGTGCACCCAGCTGGGTGCTTGGTGGCTACATGGAACAGCTGGACTCTTCTTTGTGGAAGTGTCCCCCTGAGCCTTCTCATTTGCAGGCCAGGCACCCCATTTCTTTCTTTTTTTTTTTTTTTAATGATTTTTTATTATATTATGTTAGTCACCATACAGTACATCCCCGGTTTCCGATGTAAGGCTCGATGATTCATTAGTTGCGTATAACACCCAGTGCATCATGCAATACGTGCCCTCCTTACTACCCATCACCGGCCTATCCCATTCCCCCACCCCCCTCCCCTCTGAAGTCCTCAGTTTGTTTCTCATAGTCCATAGTCTCTCATGTTTCATTCCCCCTTCTGATTACCCCCCCACCTTTATCCCTTTCCTCCCCTACCGATCATCCTAGTTCTTATGTTCCATAGATGAGAGAAATCATATGATAGTTGTCTTTCTCTGCTTGACTTATTTCACTTAGCATTATCTCCTCCAGTGCCGTCCATGTTGCAGCAAATGTTGAGAAATCGTTCTTTTTGATCATAGCCAAATTCTTTATTATTTTTCCATTGCTAAACCATCCTTAAAGCCACACTGTTTTCCAAAGTGGTTGTACCAACTTGCATTCCCACCAACAATGTAGGAGGGATCCCCTTTCTCCACATCCTCTCCAACAATTGTTGTTTCTTGCCTTGTCTATTTTTGCCATTCTAACTGGCGTAAGGTGGTATCTCAGTGTGGTTTTGATTTGAATTTCCTTGATGGCTAATGATTTTGAACATTTTTTCATGTGTCTGTTAGCCATTTGTATGTCTTCATTGGAAAAGTGTCTGTTCATATCTTCTGCCCATTTTTTGATTTGTTTATTTGTTTCTCGTGTATTGAGTTTGAGAAGTTCTTTGTAGATCTTGGATACCAGTCCTTTATCTGTAGTGTCATTTGCAAATATATTCTCCCATTCCGTGGGCTGCCTCTTAGTTTTTCTGACTGTTTCCTTGGATGCAGGCACCCCATTTCTGCTAGAGCTCCTCTGACATGCCCTGGTTTTCCACACTCATATCTGATGGTCCTTCTTGGAATGTCCTGGCAGGACAGCACCACCACCCTTGTTCTCTGAATGCTGATTAAGTTTGACTTGGCTTCTTTAGCAGCTCTTGAACCCCAGTTTCTGAAATGGAGCAATAATCTCAAAATACAGAGGCAGTAGGGGCATCTGGGCGGCTCAGTCGGTTAAGCATCTGCCTTCGGCTCAGGTCATGATCCCAGGGTCCTGGGGTTGAGTCCCACGTCAGGCTCCTTGCTCAGTGGGGAGCCTGCTTCTCCCTCTGCCTGCCACTCCCCCTGCTTGTGCTCTCCCTCTGACCAATAAATAAATAAGTAAATAAAATCTTAAAAAAAATACAAAGGCAATAAATTGAGATTTCCCATGAGATTCCCAAATAGGTCCAAGTTCATATTCCAAGTGTTGACTTGTGTGAACATTTCTTTTGCTCTCTGGCTCTCTGGATTACAAGCATGTCAAGGGCTAATGCTTGGGCCTCTCTCTTTGGTGATTTCACTCAGAGGATAGTCCAAGGTCTCTACAAATGAAGGCCAGTGGGATTGAAGGAAACCATTCCTAGCTGCCTCTTAGTGGAGATGTCTTTCAATCCATCCACTACTTTCCACCTGCACTGTCACCATGTCATCCAAGCCCTGTCATTTCTGTCCCAGATTACAGCCAGAACCTCCTAATGATCTCCCTACATTTATTCCTATTCCTGTGAACACAAATTGCTAAAAACATTGTAGCAGTTTCCCATTGCACATTTGATAAACTCAGTAATATTATCATGTCCCTCAAGGCCCTGTGAGATCTGACCACTCCCTACTTCTCCCGGGCCGTCTGATACTTCTCTTTCTCCCAACCTTACCCTCCCTCCACATTGGCCACCTTTCAGTCCTTTGGACACACTGGCTTCTTTCATTTTGGGTGTTTACATGTGGTTTGCTCTGCCTAGAACATTCCCTCTGCCTCACGCTTTGCCTTGCTAGCTCCTCTCCATCTTCAGAATTTTAAATATTATAGGCTTATGCACTGTATCTATGGAGAGGCCCTCCCATGTCTCAGATCCCCTGTCTGACCCTGCACTCTTTATAGAACTGATAATTTGTAATTATACCTTTTTGCACTTGCTTATTTTCTGTCTCCTCTTACTTCCTCCCACCTCCTGGTCCTCCATCAGGCCAGGGTCTTGTCTTCTCTGTTTTCCACTGTATTGTCAGCTCCAAGCTCAGCTCCTGGTACACGATGAAGGTGCCATGTATGCTTGTTGAATGAATAAGTGAATGGATGCAGTGGCATATTTGTCTCCAGCCGAGCATCAACTTGAATACAAGATTCATTCCTGAGTTATAAACTTTATGTTTTAGGAGAAACTTTTAACATAGAACAGTCTTGCTGAAATTAACACCCCTTTGCTTTTTTCATTTTTCATGTCCCAACAAGATGGAGTTTTATTCGAATCTAATCACAATGTAAATGTGATTGTCCTGGTCGAATCATACATCTTCACTTAGTTAGATTTGTGTTGCTTTTATTTTTGACAAGCTGAGAATATTTTAAAAATAGTCCTTTCTTGAGTGTTCTAGTGCCTTGTCTAGATGGGGGGAAAAAAGAAAAATAATTTGAAAATCTGAGCACCATTCTTCCCGCGGACCCCAAAACGAAGGATTCAGATGTCTTCATTTTTAAACGTAACTTTAACTTCCCTGCAGCTTCACCATAAATTACAGAATGGAACGAGCTGCTGGTAATCAAACTGATACTCTCAGGTGTGATCTCTGAACTGGACAATCCGTAGTCGTTTCTAGGGCTGCCGTAACGCAGCGCCACGTGCTGGGGGGCTTAGAACAACAGACATTTGTTCTCTCGCTGTTCTGGAGGCTGCAAGTCCAAAATCAAGGTGTTGGCAGTGTTGGTCCCTTCTGGAGGCTCCGAAGGAAAATCTGTTCTGGGTCTCCCTTCTTGTTTCTGGAGGCTGCTGGCAATCCTTGGGTTCCTCAGCTTGTGGAGGCGTCCCTCTGGTCTCTGTTTGTCCTTACATGGCCTCCTTCTCTGTGTCTCTGTGTCCACATCTTAATCTCCTGCTTTCTCTTAGAAGGACACCAGTCACTGGATTTGGAGTCCTTCCTAAATCCAGGATGATCTCATCCTGAGATTGTTAATTATACCTGCAAAGACCCTATTTCCAAATAAGGTCACATTTACAGGCACCAAGGCATAGGACTTGGACATATCATTTTGGTGGACGTAAGACTGGGCAGTGAGATCCAGAGAGGCAAAATGACGTGCCAAAGATGTACATTTACTTATTGATGAAATCAGAGCTGCAACTCAGATCTTTTGGTCCTCGACAAATGCTCTTTGCATTCTACTATACTGTCTCTCAAATGAACGAACTCTTGTCTTCTAAGTCATTGGTTATATGTATCTTTTTTTTCTCCATGAGAGTCCCCTTTTGACCTGGCATTGACCGTGCAGGCTTCTACTAGCCTAAACCACATCAATCAGTCTAGTCCAACCCACACTGATTTGTGCAGGCGATGTTTCTCTCAACTTGGAAAAGAGGATAAGGGATCACAAAATACATATATATTTTTTTTTTTTTTTGCTGAGCTGATTATATATATTTGGCATGATTGTATTTGTTGATGTCCAGTGGCAGCTTTTGTAAATTAAAATGATAATTTCCCCAACTTTGTCTTTGACTACTTGGGCTAGAAGCATTTGATAGACCCCAGTGAGAAGCATGCAAAGTCAGTGATCACAGGCCAGAGCAGTGGTTCCCAGTCACATTCTGCCCTGACACACACCTTAGATGGTGATCATATGCCAGATACATGGTAATGAGCCCACCCAGGTTTTCAAAGAATCCAAACCATTTTGCAGACAAGCAAAGCAAATAACACCACAACCATCTCCTTTTTCTTTTCTTTTCTTTTCTTTTCTTTTCTTTTCTTTTCTTTTCTTTTCTTTCTTTCCTTTTTTTGGTGGGGGAGGGTATGAGGGACCTTGATATTCATGAAAGCATTTTACAAGCATGTGAGTAATAAAATGCATCTTTTAAAGCTGTAATGCCTTTTACAGTCTTTCTTAATCTATCTTTGCCTTCCTTCTTCCTTATAAAAAATTTAGTGATGATTAAATTAAAAAGAAAACGGAAGTTGTAATAAAATAAAAACTCACAAGCACCACAGTGATCTGTAATTGCCATAAATATTAATGGTTCATCCCTAACTCACTACTCCTGTGGTCTATATAGGACAGGATAGGAGTGTCTACAAATTCCTTTTAGCTAGCTGCTGTATCATCCCTTCCTCTCCATTCAAGAGAGCATTTGTAGGGCAAGTGACTGGCTAGGTAACCATAAGTAATCTGTCCTTAAACTGTAAAGCTAAAGCTCTTCATTGCATGGCCACATAATAGAGGACCCAACTTGAAATTCTTTTAACAATAAGGATTCACCACTCTCAACACATTAACTTGTCCTCGGACCAGTGTCTCTTATGGTTGCAAGATGACTGCAATAGCTCCATGAATGGGCCATCCAAGCAGCAGGATATCGAGCAGGATAAGAAAAATCTTTTTCTTATGTCTTTTTTTCCTAAAACAAGAAAACTCTCCTTTCCTTGGAAGCTCCCAGAAGGCCTTTCCTCAGCTTGATTGGCAGATTTGGGTCACATTTGCACCCTAAACCAATCCCCGGTGAGGAAATGTGACTACCACCATTAGTTTAGCTAATCACATAGTCTGTGTAGGGATACAGGTTATCCAAACAAAGTTGGGATTCTGCTCCAGTGGAACAGGGGATATATTAGGACAATTTTTGTTTGCAAGTATGAGGACATCCAAATAAAAATGACCTAGACAGTAAGAGAAATTTCACTATCTTTAACAAGAAGACCAGCCATAGGCGGTTCCAGAGTTGGTAGATTTGCTAGCTCAGGGATGTTGGTCTCTCCATTATTCTCTTGGCTTTATGGATATGCTTGGTTTCTCTATGGCTGCCACAGCTCAAAGCACTGCCACGTTCAAATGCAGGAAGCAAAGTCTTTGGCTTGTGTCCCTTTTTTAGAACACTGGAAACTTCCCCAACGACCCATATGAGAGTGTTGTCCTATGTCTTATGGGCCAGGGTTACATCCTGTGCCTGGGTCTAAATCTATTACTGGTACGTGAACAGGATCAACATGACTGCCTTAAACGAATCAACATTTAACCTTTACTCCTGGATGGGAGTGGAGTGCCCTTGAACAAAGACAAAGGGGAGAAAAGGAAAGGGTTGCTGAAAACATCTGGAGAATCTGCAGGTATCTGCCAGCCAGGAAGAAAGAGGTTGGGAATACTGTTGGGTAGCCTACCACATAGGAGTCATTATTTCTCTAGTTGGAAGAATTAAGCTGAGCACCTAGTATAAATGAGGAGTGTTTCCATTTGACTATAAGATTTAGGGGCTACAGACTTCTCAGTGAGAAAGAGACAGAACATGTAGTCATGGCTGCTTCATGAGAGCCGCGGCCAGTGATGCTGTTTTCAGGATTTCTTCTTCTTGGGGCTAGGAGTAGAGAGGAGTGGAAATCCTGCAGCATATATGAGTTATTGAGGTGGGCTTCCGTGGTAGGACGCTGGAGTATAGGGAGGGGAGCAGCACAGACTTGCTCTCTAGCCCAGCTTCCTGGTTTACAGCCAGGAGGGAAGGGAGACGCCTCTCCCAAAGCCTGATGCTGCCGGTACAGGGGCCTTTCCTCTCCCGTGTTCACCCAGCCGTCCAGAAGTGCCTCTGGGACTTACAGTCTTATCCCTTCTTTCCTTTTCCAAAAGATGCCACTGAAAAGTAGCTGAGGTAAGCAGAGGGGTTGTTGGTAATATCTTTTCATCAGGATGTACAGCCGTGCACTTCTTTTCCTGGGGTTCAGATCTTGAAGGCATCCAACTTGATTTGGATTTATCACCTTCTCATTTCTTACCTTTAGCAGTTTGACCTAACTTGGCTTCCCAGTTTTGTCACTGGCTGGCTTCCATGCGGAAGGGGGGCAAAGCCTTGTCACCGAGGACCTCGAGGGTCCAGGATAAGTCTTTTTACAATTATTAAGACTAGTTTCTTCATCTCTAAAATACGGATAATTATGCTCGCCTTGAAGGAGCAGCGTGCACTATGTAGGACGGTGTTCGTGCGGTGCCATAGTCTCCTTCTCTTTTCTTTCCTCTGAAGCTTTGCTCTCTCTCATCCGTGTTTTATGGTCTGCTTGTTTGTTTGGTTGCTTCTTTATTTATTTATTTATGGCGGTGAAAGCTGGGCCCCTTTACCTGATGGCTGGGGTTCAAAAACAACTCCTCTGGATGCATCCTTCATTAATATTCACCCAGTGCCTTGCAAATGGCTCTGGAGGCCTCTCCTTCATGGGCTGCTTTAATGTGGCAGTTATGAAAGCAGCTCAGACCAAGCTCGATTAGCATAATAATGAAGCTTCTGCTGCAGCGTTATCATCCTCAAAGGAAATAGCTGGAGTGGTCACAGAGCCTTTAACAAGTACTGCTTTAGGATAAAAAAGGACAGGGTGGGAAATGATAGATGGCAAATGTGGAGTATGGGAGGGGAGAGTGGAAGGGGTGGGAACTAGCAGGGGAATCGGGGAGCGAGCTTGTTTATTGTCCCTTGCCTTGCTCCGAAGATACGTCCTCTGTAACTACAGAACTTCCTTTGGTAGTGGCCCCTTAGAAATTCACTGATATCTGCATTTCCAGAAAAAATTAACGTTAGTGTCTCTTCTGGCTGTAGAAGAAAAAAAAGTCCACAATAGTAGCAAAGTATTCAGTGACCCCTGAAAAATAGGCTGGGTGGACATTATTGTGTCCCTTTCAGATGAATGCCCCATCCATCCATCCATCTATCCATCCATCCATCCATCCAATCTTAATTTTGCTCCAGAAATGATTTAAGGTAGTTTCCAGATGAAGTATCCAAAATATCAATGCTAGGAAGAGGCAGTGGGCAGATTTGAACTCAGATCTGCTGTCACTCTTCCCCCCACACCAAGATTTTCTGTAAGCACTAAAAAATCCAAAGCAAGGACCATAAGTCTTTCGCATGAATTGTCAAGAAACAGTTCAGCTGGAGTTTTGTGGCTGATGCTCATTTACGCTCCTCCAGCTGTTTTCTCAGCTGAGGGATCTAACACGAGTATGAATATGCCTCTACAGAGCCATTTGATTGGCCAGTGGCCCAGTTTGGGTCAGTGTAATAACTTTGATTTGCACATTTAAGCTATTGGCTACTTTGCTGGATTTTTTTAAAAACAGGGATCAGCTGTTCCTTCATTACACAGACATGAAAAACAGCAGGAAAACTGAAGCATGCTCTGGCTTTCTCTAGCCATGTAAAAATCGAGCACTAAGGGAGAGGCATAGTCTGGATAATTCAAGAAAATCTCCTGAAGCCCCTCCCTCTCCATCAGTGCGTGCACATAGAGCAGGAAGAAAGAAAATCTCTGTTGAGAACAAGAACTGACTGCAGGTGTATTCGGTTTGCCATATTAGACCAGTTGCACATTTCACATTAGGGAAGATGACTCTTTGTTTAGCTAAGTACCTTAATGGCCTTTTTGGTGTGAACGTTGAAGGCTTCCCTCCTCCTCCAGAGGTTGATTCGGAAAAGGGTGAGGCAAAGGGAGGTCAGAATGACTCTATAATAAAGGGGAGAGGACACAGAAAAGTGGATGGGAGGAGAGAGTGATGTAGAGACAGAAGCCACTGGATGGAGAGGGGATGCTGCAGGAGACAGTTGTCTGGCGAGGGAGATGCCGGTGGAAATGGCCCAGGAGTTCTCGTTTTAAGTTGTTTGTCGTGTTGTGATAGAATTCCTTCTGGAATTCCTGACTTTTAGTAAAAAAGTCTATCTGCAATATGCAACAACTTTAGTGTGGCTGGGGTTTGGAGAGTTAACAGGAAAAGGGCTGCACTCATATTCAGCTTGGAACAGGACAGAAAGAGAGTGACCGCAGAACACGACATGTGACAATTTGAGAGATCACTAGGAACAGAAAATCTGAATGAGGGGTGACCATCTAAGACCATTGGGGATCAACTAAAAAACTTTTGATATGTAGGATGGGGCTTAAGTCAGGCTTCCTCTCATATTGGAAAGAAATGGGACCGCAGGCGTTTATCTAGGCAGAATATATTTGCTTTCATTTTCTTGAAGTTCTGATAGGAATTTGAACGATCAATTCAGCAATTATGATTGTTGCTTCAGACCTCTGCATCTTTTGCAGAGTTTGCTGTCCAGGATCACTTGCAGAGATGTCACATTAGTATGGTTCTTTGCAGTTTATAAGCACTCTGCGTTATTTCACTTAATCTTCATAACCGCTTTGGGAGGGAAGCTGAAAATTCAGATCACCCTGGGAGCATTGATCTATTGCCATTAACTTGTTTGCGCTCATGAGACAGCTTTAACAAGTTGTATGTGCAAACACAATACTCAACTCAATGTCTATATAAGGAAGAACATACTAGCATGGTAAGGCTTTTGGTTGATGGAGGTGGAGGTGAGGGGTAGAGTTTGCAGCTATAGAACAATTTCCCTTCCAGTTTCTTTTTAAGTTTTAAGTACAAGCTAAGAAGGATTAGCCCATGCAACCCTATTGAAGCTGTGACCACATGGGGTGCACTCTCAAAGTTACAGTCAAAGAAATAGCCCAGGAACCAAAAGGCAATTCTATAATATCTCTGGTTTTTGCAATTTTTCAGACATCATGACTTGGGTACAAAGTCCCCAGTAATAATTTGAGAATTTGCTTTTGCCTTTTCTATTTGGTTAATGCTCTCACATTCCCTCTAAACTTTCTGAGAACTCACTCCCCTCAGGTCTAGACTTGGTGGTGTGTTTGCTCTTTCTACCCCTTTCTGTCTGTCCCCCTGCCCCCAATTCTGCTTCACAAAAGTGCCACAGAGCAAACCTGGCGATGGCAGAGCCCTTCTCAAAAAGAGAGGAGAAGAAACTGAGTCAGGGAGGTTAGAATATGCTTTTGTGGGGGCGCCTGGGTGGCACAGCGGTTAAGCATCTGCCTTTGGCTCAGGGCGTGATCCTGGCGTTGTGGGATCGAGCCCCACATCAGGCTCCTCCGCTATGAGCCTGCTTCTTCCTCTCCCACGCCCCCTGTTTGTGTTCCCTCTCTCGCTGGCTGTCTCTATCTCTGTCGAATAAATAAATAAAATCTTTAAAAAAAAAAAAAGAATATGCTTTTGTGGAATGGGAGAGAAAGGCTACGAATACATTTACATAAACATTTCAGGGTTGTAATAAATAATGTTAAAAGTTAATCTGGCAATATGCATGATTATTGTTTTGTTGTATATTAATTAGGCAATGAATGGTAATGGTTTATGCAAATGATTGTGCTTATTATTTATTTTTAAGAAGAAACTGTATTTTTACAGTTGTTCTCTTCTGGCTTTGCAAGTTCTTCAGTATTTTAAAAACAATGGTCATACTGTTGGCTCATTGCCTGACACCATGCATATAGTTTAATTCTTATGGGAGGGACCCAAAACCAAACATTACTCACTGACACAGACTTGTCAAAAAACAAATACTTAAAATTGATTCCTCAGAAATATTGGTTTCAATCATTCTTCTACTAATCCTTTATGACTCAGGGCTGTAGATTTTCGAGCAAACATTTTTTTTTTCTTTCAGAATATCTTAAAATAATTAAAGCTGGCTTGCCTTCAAGATCAGCCTTATGATGACTCACAAGTGTGATATGATTTTGGGGGCAAAAAGAAGGTCCTTCTGTCCCCTGCATTGCCACCCCCCCATTGGCTAAAATTTACTATTTGCTAAAATTATTTCACTCTTCTGAGCATTCCATTTTCTGAGCTCAAGGAGAGATAACACTTTGATTGAAGTCATTCTCACATCTCCAAAGAAAAGCTGAGTGGGGAGGCGTTTTAGGTGCTAAAAGGGTTTAGAGGGGGACTCATGCCTGGCTTTCCAGGAACTGAGAATCTGGGATTTTGCTGATTCTGAAAAACAGGCATGAAGGGACCTGACTGCCACACTGGGTTGTGCAGATGGTTGGATCAAGGTGGTGGGCAGTGAAGGGGAACAGAATATGCTACCCCAAATATGTCTCTTTGCATAAGGATTATCTGGAGTTGGTTATTTTTAAGAAACAGCAGACACAGGAGAAGCTCTGAAAACGGGAGAAGTTACCCTTTTATAAGAGACACTTACATTTATGAGGGAAATTTATTATAAGACATTTACATTTGGGGCACCTTGTTGGCTCAGTTGGTTGGGTGACTGACTCTTGATTTGGCTAAGGTTGTGATCTCATGGGTTGTGGGATTGAGCCCTGTGTCAGGCTCTGGGCTCAGTGGAGAGTGTGCTTGAGATTCTCCCCTTTCCCTCTGCCCCTCCCCCCTTCTCTAAAATAAATAATTTTTTTTTTTTAAGACACATACATTTACATTTACCATTTCCCTTGCTGTACCTGGAAGAGGAGGATGACCAAATCTCTAAAAACTCTAATCAACTGGAAAGGCAATGAATGACATAAATAACAGCCCTACCCTTGTTGACTGTGCTTTGCCTGATAACTGCCTATAACTGGCTCCCCAACCTGCCCCCCTCTTTTGTTTTTAGCTGGAGATGGTATTTAATGTGGTAGCTTGGGCCATTTTAGGGAGTTACTGTTTCCCTGGGTATCAAACTTCTATTTGTTTTTCTCCTATTAATCTTTCTAATATAGATGGTGGGGGTGGGGGGGTGTCTCAGCCAAGAACCTAGAAGGGTAGAGGGAAATTAGTTTTTCTCCTCTGCAGCAGGTAAGAGGAGGGAATTGGGTGGTGGTTCCTATAGCTTGTAAGAGAAACTTCAGCCAAGGCATTCAGAAGGAGACTGTGGCTGTCTTGAAGGCCTTGGTGACTGTTCTTCTGAACTGTAGTGAGGGGGGCTTATAGTCTCCTTTCAGATAGGGGGTGTTATCCATTTATCATGATACTGTGGGACTCTGAGTTCCATAATTTTCTACTGTCTGAAGACAAAAGAGGAGGAAAAAGTTGAAATCTCACCAAAGGCCCCATCTGGCTGTGATTTTCTTATTTTGTTTTCTGTCTTTAGCTCTTCTTTCTTCTCTGCAGGTAATCCAAGGCTAACTTTTCTCCCCCAACCTCTTCCTCTCCCAGGTTGTTATTTAAAGACCAAGGGCTTCTGGACACCTCCTCTCTGCCTCTGAGCTGCAGGGAGGGCAGGCCGGGATCACAAGGGCAAGTGCTCGCTGTCATTCTTCCCGACAAGGTGGGGCAGGTTCTCTCTTCCAGAGCCTTAGAGCTGGGGCTGATAAGCAGCTGCGCCAACTGCGTTCTGCCAGAATGGCCCTGGATTCTCCCTGGAGTGAAACACCTGCACCTTGGTGGGCAGCAAGCAGAGGAGGCCGGGGAAGGGGAAACTGCTGGAGGTTGCAGTAGTCAATTAATTAACATCATGTAGCCAAGGGGAGGAGGAGTTCTTGAACTTGATATGCAAACTTATGCAAAATCATATGTAGATTATCCTAGGTTCAGAATGAAAAGTTCTGGAGGTCTGGCAGTTTTCTTAAAAGGAATTCAGTATTGCAGAATCACATAGAGCACAAGAAGTAGAAATATTCTGAGTTAAACAGTTCAGTCCTTCATAATTTGCTTCCACGATAATAACCACTGTTTACAATTTGGTGAGTGTAGGTAAATCTCACTCAGCCTGCCTGTTCAGCTCTGTCACTCTGTTTTCCAGGAATCTCGATCTCAAGGCTTGTTTTTTTTTTTTTTAAAGATTTTATTTATTTATTTAACAGAGATAGAGACAGCCAGCGAGAGAGGGAACACAGCAGGGGGAGTGGGAGAGGAAGAAGCAGGCTCATAGTGGAGGAGCCTGATGTGGGGCTCGATCCCATAACGCTGGGATCACGCCCTGAGCTGAAGGCAGATCGCTTAACCGCTGTGCCACCCAGGCACCCCCATCTCAAGGCTTCTAACTGACTTCTCACCTGTGTTAGACCAGTATATTCAGTGCACCCTGGCCATTATGCATTTCCATCTCTGAGTTTTGCTTAAATCTTTTCAAGGTATCAAATAGCCAAGCAACGTGTTCTGGAAATGCGAGTTTCAGAGCGAGACTTGGGTTTGAATTGGGCTGGGTGACATTATATAACCTTAGGGAGCCTTACTTTCCTTTTCTGCAAAATGGGGACAAGGATATCAACCCTGTCCCGGTTTGGGGGACTATTAAATGAGCCACTGTATTTGAATCACACAGCATGTACACCTCATAAGCTCTGTTATTATCCAAATCTGATGCAAATTTTAAGGCCCAGCTTGAGTCCGACCTCCTTCATGAAAGTTTTCATTTCCACCACAGCTTGAAGTAATCTCTATGTACTCTTGAGGTATTTATTCGCTGTGCAATTCATACGGAAATTAAAAATGCATTGCTTCATGACTTGTCCTTTGTTGTTGTCTTATTAATTAACCTGTGTTGTTGTTTAATTAACTTTTCCTATCTTCATTTCTTGCCTTCCCAACTTGACTTTACGGTCTTTGAGGAGGGATACTATGTCTTAGGTTTTAGCGTCTCCCCGGATGTCCGGAAGAGTGCTTTAAGACAAATACTTGATCATGTTCGTCTCCATAGATTAAGAACCGGGAACAAAACACATTGTTAAGCAAGCATTCCTAAGTGGTCACCTAGACCATGGAATATGTTTCTTCCACAAGGAGCTTATCCTCTAACAAGATAACCCCTTTGTCCTCCTACGTTTTCCATCTTGCATATTCTCTGTTTTTGTGAGGAACAATAAAGCCCAATGTTAGCCCACAGGTTTTTAGAAGAAGTTAATAGCAGTAGGCACAAAACTCATGGAAAAACAGATGAAGAGGTGGGAAGTCTCCTTAATTAGACCTTGCTTGTTGAAAAGAGTGGCACTGGGAATGGGACTTCCCCGCTTTACACCTTTTCTCTTGATCTTATCAAGCCTCGAGGGAACCAGCTGTGACTTCACTCCTCACTGTAGCCTCTGAGCTTCAAATTCTTAGCTTCAGGTCCCCAGGTTTCAGGGTTGGAGCACTGTCACTGCAAAATTCCTACTTTTCCCTAGACGAAACCAGATCACTTTAGCTGTAAAGATCAGAAAGTCATTTATCCAGTGAAGCACCTTGATATTCCACTTAGAGCTCTGGAGAAATCAGTAGGGAACAGATCAGAAGGTTTATGTAAAATCATTCAGTTTTTTAAGACACACACACACACACTCACACACACACACACAAAACACACAAATTTTCCCTCTAACCACACACTATGATAAACAGGGTTATCTTGTGGTTACAGTGATACACTCTACATTTGGGGTCATGTTTATTGGACAGCCCTCTTATTTTCCATGCAAGTTTCAGTGTGAGACCAGAAAATGTGAACAATTACTTGAGTTTCATATTTCTCCAAGGGTCATTGTGAGGATGAATGAAATCTGCCAGAACCTCAGTTTTGTATCCCTGGTTAAAAACAAAAAACGCTGGGGGCGCCTGGGTAGCGCAGTCGTTAAAGCCTCTGCCTTCGGCTCAGGGCGTGATCCTGGCGTTCCGGGATCGAGTCCCACATCGGGCTCCTCCGCTGGGAGCCTGCTTCTTCCTCTCCCACTCCCCCTGCTTGTGTTCCCTCTCTCGCTGGCTGTCTCTCTGTCACATAAATAAATAAAATCTTAAAAAAACAAAAAACAAAAAAACGCTGAATGTGCAAACAAGTTCAGAAAACCCTGGGTTTTCCTTTTGAGTGACACTGTTAATACTAAATATTCAATGTTTATTTGTTATATTGGGAGAGAAATATGGGTTGTTTGAGGATCTGGGTGTTCACAAGAATTCTGACCAAATCCCAAAGTTATGTTTATGTACCTGGTGTCTTCTGTACCATGTCCTTGGGTGAGTTTGTCCTTATCTGTCATCCTGGACAGGTGGTTGGCACTGACCCTCAGGCTTTTGCCCAAGGGTTCATTCTTTTTCTTCTCTCTGCTTCTCCTTTTACTTTTTCTCTTGCTTCTCTTTCATACTTCCTCTTTCTCCCTTCACCTCTCCCAACCCCCTTCCCCACCTGTCTTTTTGTCTTTTTGCCTTCCTTCCTTGACCTTAACCTATTTATTTATTTATTTATTTATTTATTTGTTTATTTATTTATTTATTTATTTATTTTTGGTGAAACACCACTAAGTTATGCTAAGCAAGTGATACCTGCCAGGGCTTTTATTACTAAAAAGTACTCTCTGGGTTTAAATAAACAGGTTTCAAGCAAAATAGAGTTCTTATAAAGAAAAAATAAATAAAAACAACCATGACATCTAGAGATAAGCTGCACACATATTTCTCCCTGCAGTGAAATTATGGAAAGGAGTATTTTTTTTGAGGTTAAAACTGTGCCAGAGTTTCACATAGGGAAGATAGGGAAGGCACTGATTTATTTTTTTGCCCTTTCCTGGTGGTTGAACTCAAGGAAGAGCTGGAGAGGGGAGGCATTGGGTCTGGGGTCAGGAGGAGACCCCAAAGATCTGTGGGGTCTTATTCCTAATGTAAAAAAGAATTATTCAGTTTTTCTGACTCATCTTAGCGGGAATGTTGGTCTGAAGTGGAACTGTAATAGGCATACATTGGTATTTCAATTATTCCTCACCCTTTTATAAGGAAAGTAGTATTCTCTTCCTTCTCCAGGTGAGGACAGAGCTCAGAGAGGGCTAGTGTAATTGCTGGAAATTGAACCTGGGCAGTCTGACTTGAGAGCCCCTTTTTAGCTGGTTGAAAACATATTGCTTCTGTACATGGTGATTAACAAGTTTATTTGTATTTATTTCCCCTGCTTTATTTTACATTTTACTTTCTCCCTTCATCAATACCAGTTTCACTTGTTCTATCCATGATGTCTAAATTATGTATATCCTTCAGGACTAAACCGATGCCAGATAAAATGTTTAGTTATCAGACTTCTCTCTTTTTCTTTGTTATCTTGTTCTTTCCTCCCTCTGCTCCCTCCCCTCTTCTTCCCTCTCCTCTTCTCTCCTCCCTTCTTCCCTCCCTCTCTCCCTTCCCTTTCCTTCCTTCCTTCCTTCCTTCCTTCCTTCCTTCCTTCCTTCCTTCCT